>NW_009221366.1:66658-105072 GCF_000690835.1 Fulmarus glacialis | reverse complement strand
GCTGATTTCTAGTAATGACTCTCAAGGTACAGGTTAGTATTTACTGCTGCCAAGCAGCTACAAGCACCTGCGCCCAAATGCTGTGTGGGAAGGATACAAGGAGTTAAATACAGTTATTGTTTTGGCCCTTCATTCTCAAAAAAAAAAAGAAAAAAAAGATGAAATAAGAAGTGATGTTTCTTATACTGACATTTCCTTAGCTCTTTTAGTGTATTCATGGTTGCGAGTTAAATGACTGCAGTCGTGTATATATGTGTAAGTGACTGTGTCAGTCCTCCTGGATTAATTAAGAGTCGTCCCCTTCTGACAAACTCCTGGCTTAGTTTTTAGCTAGTTATTATACAATCCAGGCATTGTCTTATGACTGACATAGCGAACTGTGGAGATCACCCTGCATTATTTTAATGTAACAAGTTGTGCTTAACATCCATCAATGGTCTGGAAAAATGGTAAATCCAAAATCTGTGAACTGGCAGTGGACATTTTGTCCATGACCCGTGACCCATTGTGCTGCTTTGGTGTTGTCCTCCCTTGCCACGTTACCCTGGGTGCCTCCCTGTGCAAGGGCAGCATCGTCCCACTGGTTCTGGGCTGCTGGATATGCATTTGCACACCTCAGGGAGGACCAAGGGGGTCCCTTTCCTCACCCAGCTGGTTTAACTGCCTGTGTTATTGCCAGTAGTAACTGCTGCTCCATGCTCAGCTCTGCTAGCAGTGGGGTCAGCTGAAATTTTTAGATGATCTGGGATTTTGGAGCCCTCCCAGCCTGGCTGATGGGCAGAGCGGTACCTGGGGCCAGGGCTGGCGTCATGGCAGTGGAGAGCAGAAACACCATGTTGATAAAAGGAGTGAAAACAAGCACAGTATCACCAAGGTTTCATTCCCAGAGAGCACTGGCAGCATCTCCCGGCATAGTGGAAGCTCGAAGAGCTCCTTTAACATGAATATTTACCAGGTTTAGTGTTTGGACCCTCTTAGGGCTACACAGATACTTACTAATTGCTTGTCTTAATACTGTGGTGAGGCTTTAAATATTTATATGATTGATATTAAGTATTAACATGATTACTGTCAGGAGGAAGGTGAAATCTCACCTTGTTAAAACAATGCCCTTACAAATGATGCCAGGGGTACAACACCTTCACTCAAAAGGAGCCTGTATGGAGCAGTACCGGTTCCTGTATGTGTTTGTTGCCTCTTACGAGTGAGCTGGGATGGTGGGAAGGAGCAGAGGGAAAACAAGTTTTTTATGGTGTATAACCAGGATCCTCAGAGAGCAGCCAAAAGAGAAGAGAAAGAAAAGCCAGAGACTGGCATAAGAGCAGTGAAGGCAAGGTAAATGCCTGCAGCAAAACCCTGGGGGTGAGGGTAAAAGCTGCGGGCTGCCAGCCCAGCCATGGTGTGAGCCAGTGCCAGCTGAGCCTCCCAGAGCCTTATAAACATCCACCTCTGCCCTGAGAAAATTGTATTTTGGCGGCAGTTCAGGTGCATTTATAAGGAAATTATTTTTGGGGATGCGGATAGGCCTTAGTTCTCTGACCGCCAGAGGCAAATGCTGTTGTTCTGAATACGCACCCTGACGTCTTGTGCAGGTGGTGCTCAGAGAGCGGGATCTGCTCTGCCAGGGGCAGGGGTGCTCTGAAGATGGTCCAGGAGCCATGGAGATGGCTGCAGGCATGGGAGGAGGTGCTGGTGAGATGCGCTTCCCTTCAGAAGAGGTAACAATGAACGGAGAGTGGGGATTGTTTAAAATCTCTGAAAAAAGCTACATAGTTACAGGGACCCTGAGCCTACCACTAGCTGCAATGAAAATAAGAAAGGAAATAGCAAAATATAAATTGTTGCTGTTATCTAAAATATAGACTAAGGTCTTAATGAATGGAAAACCCTGGAGAATGAGTCTGGAGTATAACCAGACCAAATCAGATTAGAGGTCCAACTAGACTAATATTTTGTCCCTGACAAACCTGAGCAAATTGATGAATTTTCCTGTGCCAGACTGTTATAGAAAAGCCTTCTCAAGGGGATCGTTTCCTCCTAGATATATTGACTGGTGTTTGACTTGTGCCCTGTATTATGGGAATTACATTCCCTGTTATCTGTCTGTCTCAAGGTTTTGTTTAGCACTTTGTGATATGATATTCAGGTATCTAGATACGGTCAGTCATTTTAAAAATCCTGCCAAGTCATGGCCTTAGCTGCATCTTGACTACACCAAGTTTCAGATGGCAGTTGCATTATTTTCAGGAATTATTTTTCATGCATGTTAATTTTAAATGCATGACCTTTCTGTTTGTACTGAGTATTATTATTCTGCTAGAGTGTGAGTGAATGGAAACACCTAGGCTGCTTTCACTTACTGTGTCATAAACTCAGAGATGGGGTTTTCTTTGGTCTCCAATGACACCTTGTACCTGTGATGTGTGCAATGAAATTTATGTCCAACAGCATGTATTAGTTTGTTATCTTTTGCCATCAGTAAAATCCATTGGCTGCTACGCTATGTGCTCACCCAGCAGCATTTATTCTCTTTTGAAGTCCCCACAGCTTCTTGCAACCTCAGCTAACCTAAATAATTCTGGAAATGTAAACCCACACTACTTCATTGTTCACCCTCTTTCCAGATTATTAAATACAAAGAAAACTTTAATTCAGATGTTGACTATCCTGCTACTGAGTTCTCTCCACATGAACAACTGCCTGTTTACCTAATGTGACAAATGGGATTAAGTTATGGCATATCTGTTTTGCTGTTGGGAAAGAAAGCTCTGTATGGTGTGCCCTGAATCCATGTAAAAGCTTCTCTTCTGTTACCCTAGGCTTAAATTGTGCTTAGAGTGAGGAGAGGATGGGGAATATAAAGAGCTTCTTGGATACCCTCTGTATCCTGTTGAATATGGGACCCTGGTTGTAAAATATTTTGAGGCAGCTAAATGTTAACTTGCAGGATTTTCCAGAGCCTCTGAAAATATTGCACCCTATGATAACACTCCGCTTGATCATGTTTGGAAATCTCATTAGGACCCTACATAGCTTTAGCTTGCATTGGTGGAAAACTGATAGCTTCTGGTCAAGTGAGAGTCAAAGGCTGAAGAGCTGAAATCAGCACAGGAGCTCAGGACTGGAGAGGGTGAAGATACCTGGCAAGAGGAGGGAGTGATGCTACATGCCCTTTTTCAGCAGTGATGAAATTCAGTCACTTGTATTAGCATCAACCTCTTCCAAAACACTTTGAGTATTTTGCTTTTGATTGTGATATTGAAAGCTGGCTTTGCTCCCTACACATAAATTTCTTCTTGATTTCATTTCTGATCTCATCTGATATTATCCATACCTTGGTTTTGGCTTTTTATCTTGTTTATTTTATTTTTTGGTTAAATTTTTAATGTTGGACTTCACACAATAAAGACTGGAAGCCAGACTAGTGGGGAAAGTGTCATCATCTGAGCAGGGCAAAGCACTTTGAAATAAAGACCATAGCGCTCCACAGTACTTCAGAGTTATCTTCTTGCTACTTCTATTAAGGCAGAATTGTTTTTAAAAATTGTCACAGGAATTTAACTTATTCTAGCCTTTTGTTATTCTTTCTCATTATTTTGACATGTCTTTTTATTGATGTCTTGTCTGAAAATCTCCTCAAAGTTTTTGTATTCTTTTGTTATGAGAGATGAGAAATCAAATTTGATATTTGCAGAATGACACCAATATAAGCTGGATGCAGTCATTTGGACTTTTTTTTTGTCTAATAGTTGAAATTCCACTTGTTCATCCAGGGAACAGCCCCATCCCCAGGACTTTCTCAACAGGCAGGTTGTGTATGACTCTAGTGCAATATTCTCCATTGAGATAAATATTTTATATGAAATTAGCATGAATGCCTTATCTTTCTTCCTGTGTCTTTCATTTTCTCAATTAATTTCATAGAAAAAACTGCTGGACACTCTTCTGGAAGGCATGTTGCAGTCTTGTAGTAGCTGTGCAAAATAAAAAATTTTTAAAAAAAAAAAAAAAAGGCTTAGCCCTTGGTGAAGATGGGTTAAGGTATTTGATTTTTTTTGTTGTCTTCCTTTCCAAGAGGTCATGCAACAATCCAAAGACAAATAAGAATAGTGGGTGGACCAGGAATGAAGACGAAGCACAACTGATGTCAAACCATGGATGCAGTTAAGTGGCAAGAGGTGTTTATGTGGGCACAGCTACACCCTGATAGAGAGACACGGAGCTTAAACTTGGTTTTGTTTTCAATGAAATAACATGTCACCAGTAACACCTGTACTGATTGTTCCTATTGTCTGGGAACATTCATTTGACCGAAGTGGCTTCCTCATACACTCCTTTCTAAGCCCCCTTGAAGTTTTAGTCCTCATCAGGTCGAGTAAGAGAAAGATCAAAAATGGGCAGCCCATAAAACTGGAGAAGGGTCATTTCCACATCTTCCATGATGAGCTGCTGCTGTGCTATGTAAAACAAGACACAAAGACAGCACTGATAGTGAGCTTCTGGTCTAGGAAGGAGACAGTGAAAAGTTTCCTGGTCAAGCTTATATCTTGGCTTTCTTTCTGCTGAGTTTCTTCTTTTGAGACAATGCATGGATTTTGGTTTCAGGGCTTGCAAGCAAGGGATCGATAAGTGCATAAATAAATTGTATAAATTCAAGGAAGCAAGTCAGGGAAGTCACTGCTGCCTGCAGAAAGACTGTCGTCAATGAGGAGGTTTATTTTAATTGTGTTAAAACATTACTTCGAGTTGGATTTGACTTCTGAACAATGTCTCAACCTAAAGTTGGGTGGAGCAAGAAGTGCTACAGAGTGCACTTAGCTCCTCTGGAAAGTAGTTTTGCATCACTTCTAATATCTGCAGGTTCTGTCTTTCTTCTAGTAGTTTAAATTATAACATAGTTTGATCTGCCATCACTTCTCTGGGCAGATGGTAATGTCCTTTATCAGTAACTGAGCTTTTTCTGTGTGTGCTGCAGCTTCACGGACAGATTTAGAAAGCTTGTCACTTTTAATATAATAGGAACTGGTCCCATAAAAATTCAGATTTTAGTAAAACCTTGGCTTGCATTGTAAATTCCTCCGTGGGACTCACTGTAAATCTTCTGTATGGAAGCTCTTTTCTCTCCCTCAGGACAAATCTGTCCCTTCCTTAGCCGGCCTCTGTGCAGCAACAGCAGCTGGTAAATTTGCAGCGTTATCATGGCAAGCAGGATGTGACAGCCAGGAATATATTTCAGAATATTGGGAGGGAGAGGAGCAGGCAGGGATTTCTGGTAGTGCACCCCAAGTATCATCTGAATTGCATCCTTGGAGATCTTGTGCCCCACAAGAAAGGATCGCAGGCAGTTCCTTGTGTCCGCAAGTCCCGCTGTGTCTGTCTGGCAGGACGATTTGAGTCTTTCCTCCAACCCGTGTGAGAGCACGTAGCCACACCAAACTGCAGCCAGGCTCATGCATAGAGCACACGGCTCTTTAGATTGGACATTAGGAAAAATTTCTTTACTGAAGGAGTGGTCAGGCCTTGGAACAGGCTGCCCAGGGAAGTGGTAGAGTCACCATCCCTGGAAGTATTTAAAAGATGTGTAGATGAGGCGCTTAGGGACATGGTTTCGTGGGCATGGTGGTGTTGGGTTGACGGTTGGACTCAATGATCTTAGAGGTCTTCTCCAACCTTAATGATTCTATGATTCAATGTGTAGGGGCCAAAGTCAGAGCAAATATTGTGGGGCAACGATATGTAGGTGCAACCAACCATAACTATCACCCAGCCTCCGTGATATTTTTATATCCATCTTACCTGCACTGCCATCTGTTACTGAGGTAGGACAAGTGAACTGGGTGTTAATAACTGGCTATAATGAATGCACAAGTGTCCCTCCTGGGCTCTCAGCAAGGCTTCATTAACTTCGGTTATAGACATGAAGGTCACGTTCCACAAGGTGTACCGCTCTGCGCTTTCCTTCTGAAAATGAATGCTGTTATTCTTCATTATGCACCCTGGAAGTGAATGCTTTACGCGGTGAAGCTCCCTCTCTGCTGTAGCTCGTGGGAGCCTGAACTCCATTGTGCTACGCACCACTTGATGCCTTGCGTTGCAGAAAAGGGGGAGCAGGGGCCTCTCTCCGGCCACTGCTCTGGAGACACACAGCATCCTAAGCAAGCGTGTCATGGCAAATAAGACTGCTCAGAGTGCTTTTGTCTAACTACATTTCTCATTAAAATATGGTGCGTTGCCAAAACTGAAAACTCTGTAGAAGTGTATCCATGTCTACAGCGCTTCTCCTGGGAAGCTGAAAGAGGAATGGGATTATTCTCATTGCTGGTGAAGTATTTTTGCAGGATGTGGGGGTCCCAGTCCCCATTCTGCCAGCTTCCTGATGATCTGTTGTGCAAAAATTAAAAATTTAGCCAGTAGCATAATAACCACTAAGGCGTATCGGACTATATTTCAAGCTATAAAGTAGAACTTCTGTCTTGAAAATGTGTATTTCTTTTAACATAACTCTGTTCTTGCAAAAATCTTCAAAACTTCTCATGTTTATTCTAACGCTGAATGAAGACAAATTTCCAGCCCTGTAACACTGCTGAGAAACTCAAATGCCGTCCTTCAGCATGCTCAAAGAGCAAAAGGCACTCCAGGGCCATGAAGCTGTGAAATCCAGTTTGCGGTTTGCAGGCGTGTGCTGTGAACTGGGCAGCTCTGGAGCCTGTGGGAAACAGGAGCCGGTTTCTGTGGTCAGCAAGCGCCTTCCTCCAAGGAAGGAGCTCAGCGTGTCCATCTCTGACAGCGATGAAGACAGCTATGTCTGAGCTCCCAGGATGCACCAGCTCACATATTAGCTGTTCTCTGCAAGTTTCTTGCCCGTCACTTCGGCATTGCTCGGGTTCACTTGCATGTGGCAAGTCTTTTTTTTTTTTTCAGGAGGAGAACAGAGGACCCCTTGCCTTAGGTCTCTAATCTTGCTTCCCGTACTGCTGAGCTCTAGATGGTGTAGCAAAGGGTTTGCTGTTACAAAGAGGATTTTCCCCAGAATAAATCAAGGCCAGCCTTGAAAGAGGGTTTGAATGGCACCTTTCTTACCTGCTGTGGATAGGGCCTGGCAGTTCTGTGCCAGGTCCTTATGACTAATTTGAGCTCAGCTATAATCCACATTGTGGAGCATCAGTTTATGGGACTCTGAAGACCAATTTCTGCTGTCAGATACAGAGGCAGAACTGTTACTATTTAATTTTTTACCACCTGCCTCTTTCTTGTTATTTCTTCACTCTGTGCCGCCTGTATATCATCCAGCTCTGGCTTCAGCCTGCTTCTCGGTAGCAGAGGTATTCTTTATTACCTTCCCTGTGTTCATTCCCATTAACAAAAGGATCTTGTCCATATGCCAGCTTTAGGAGAAAACACCAGAGAACAATAAACATTTCACATTTGTAAACATGCTTTTTTGCTCCTCCTAACCTCTTGCTGTTAAGCAACCAGCTACTTTGCCTACTGTGGGTTAATGGAGCCTTTAGCCTGTGATCTGCCAGGGTTGATGTCGCTGCACATGGAGCTCAGGCTGCTCAGTCCAGCACAGACGAACACAGCACAAACACTTCCAACAGCTTCTGTTTCTGGTAGCTTTCCTCATGAGGGCTGGTCATGGAGAAGGTTGCACGGCTGCTTTCTGTTGGCTGCTAGAGCATTTATTGATTGCACACCCTTTGAATCAGCTTGTGTTAGATTTAGTTAAACAACACTCCTCCAGAGAGGTTGAGGGGATCACGGAGCCCCTGGGTATGCACTCAAGAGCAGGGTGCACATCAGCGGGTCAAGGGGCTGTGCCAGCATCCCAGCCTGGCAGTGGTGGGTGTCAGGTGTGAGCGAGCCATGCATGCACCGTTTGATAGTCTCGGCATGTTACAGCACTGCCAGACTGCGAGCTAATCCTGGCCTTTTTCAGGAAAATGTGCTTGTGGTCCTGATTTTCACAGATCGTGAGGGATGCTGCAGAGACTCATCATTTGCGCTGTGGGTTTGACAGGCTTTTTCACAGATAGAGCCTCTTGCAGAAAGGCCTGAACAAAATCGGTTGTGCTAATCTGGAAAATGCTGCATGGAAGCATGAATCCATTTTCTGAGATTAAAGGTGACCCGTCAAATAGAAAAAAGAAGTCCGTCCTTTTTTTTTTTTCCCCCCCTAAATGGAGAAAAATGAAAACCAGCAATGCTAAAGAACACCCTCGATTTTATTTTCTAAATGTGTTACTGCCTCCTTTGCTTTGATCAGTGGCAGCAGTCTGCAGGTAGGTAACACCGTGTGATTTTTTCCCCTGTGTTTACAGGTGGACTAGGGAATGGCTTCCTACAAAATGCACCAGAGGACATCCTGACCATGCTAAAGTCAGTGGGAACATTGGCAGCAAGTTCAGAGAGGCTAGGGCTTTTGCCAGAGCACTTCTCTGCCTCCTCCAACCCTCGTTACACTCCTGCCTGGTCATGACTTTAGCTCTTGGCATGACTATGGCAGCATCCTTCACCTGGAAAGGTCCCAGGTGTTTTGCTGCTCTCCTCTGAGTCTAAGGGAAAATCTTCTGCCACTGCAGTGCAGCTCCCTTCGTGGCGTTGCTGTTTATTAGGTTTCAGCACCATCACACAAAGCACGAGCCACTCTCCTGTGGTTTATGGTACATATAGGTAAGAGAAATGAGCTGACATTTGTCCAAGTAGGATGACCTAATGCTGCGCAGTGTGAGACATTCAGCTCAGTGCTGAAATGTGCTCCCAGCCTGTGCAGGGCCTGATCCTAAAGTATATTTCAGGGGCATTCACTTGCTTAATGTGGTTTGGGATGAAAAGCTTCTTGTGATTGCCTTTGCATTGGCTTTGTGAGGCTGGTTCTCCCTAAGGTGCTTCTCTTTTGCTCTGTGTTTCCTGCTGGAAAAGGAGTGAACTCCTCTCTTCTGGGTTGGCTGAGACTGTTGAGGTTGTTTTGTTTATTTCATTGGTTTTGGTTAAAAAGTAAAAATTTTAAAAAGGCAGAGGAAGCAAATTCACCTTAGAGAAAGAAATCATATTTTGCTGAGCAGCATGATCCAAACAGGAAAATGAAATCACAAAGAGATTCCAGGGAGAGTTTCCTGATCCCACAAGAATACAGGAGTGAAAAGGACTTTCTGACTCGCTGTGTCCTGTTGTTTGCTACCAAGACACTTAGTTAGTAAGTTAGTAAGACACTGAGCTACTGCAGTCATATCTTACACCTTCCAGAGCCTGTTTCCTTTCAGGTCTGCCTGCTGTTGGGATGCCGACGCCAGGATCTGTATGTGTCAGCGCGTAGCAACAGAAAGCCATGACAAATCCTTATTACAAAATCAAAAATTTATCTCGTTGCCAACCTCGACTTTCTTGCAAGAAACAGTCTTTAAATAGAAAATCCTAACGCTGCAGTGTGAAAAAAGCAGAGCCCCCATGTACCTTTGTACTTTGTAAGTAAATGTGCTTTGCAACTTTCCTTCAAAATTTGATAAACTGGGCTGCTTCCCCTTTGCAGTTTTATCCAGGAGAACCTGTTATCAGTATTTCCTCTCTCACAGCTCTACCAGGGCACAAGAAGTCATCATTAGGTCAGTTAGGCACATCATCTCTTAACCATTTAAGGCTGTGGTCTGAAATAAAGCCAGAAGCTAATTGGTAATGAGAGCAGGTTGCAGAGCAGGTTTCTGTAACAAAGCCTCGGTGGGCACTTGCTAAGTGGAGACAGGTTTTTTGGACCACTTCCAGCTCAGCAGCTCAACTTGAGATGTGGTCTCACCCTAAAACACACCATGGAAGCAGTCCTAGGTAAGCACTAACCACGAAAAATATCACCCAGGCATCTCACTGAGGAGTTTCCTTGGATGCAGCCTGTACAAATGTAGCAGAAAAGATCAGCAGAGTCCACCTTTGTCTTCCTCCCAAGTTCCTGAGAGGTGAAGGGAAATGTTAAAATACTCTAGATGATGTCAGTGGATTAACTCCTACTTACACTAGTTGAACATATGGCCTTATAGTTTTCTAATTTACCCACAGCATGTATGCTGCATCCAATCAGGGAGCTACTTTTCATATTTTAGACACTAAATTGGACAGGCATGTCTTGCCTGCCTGGTGTAATTGAGAATTGCCCATCCGAAATAAATCTTTTATGTTCAAGTATGACTCATTAGAATGATTTTGAATGGCACAGATTTAAATGCTGTTATTTAATGCAAATAAAGATTTAGATCCAATTATATTTTTTATTTCATCCTTTTGCTAAAAATTTTTGGAAGATGCAACGGTTTTAAAATTCATGGGAGTAAAGCCCCAAAAACCTGGAGTGTGTGTAGTTACATTTCTGTTTTACAGGAGTACAGATGTCAGTTTAAATACAGCAGCAGTTTTAATGCTGTCAGTGCAATCTTCTCATGCCCAATTTCTTCTAGATCAGTGAAGCTAAACATGCTTTAAAATGCATGAATCTTTGTTTACTTTTTATGACAGTGCTTTGTAAGTGCGTTGTCTCATTGTAATTAACTTTTATGAGTTTAGTTGAAAAGAGATATAAACTTACATGCTTTGTAGCAAACCAGAAATTGATACAAGACATTGAGAAAAGCAGAATTGTCATATATAAAAAGAAAGATCCTATGATGATAAACTGTTCCAGAGATAAATTTGCTGCTTTATAAATGTGCCAGGCAGATCACCGAGATAACAAGTAAAATGAAGACAGCTAATGTGTTTCCCACAGACAGATTTAGCTTCATCTGAAAGGAAGAGCAGCATCACCTCTGGGTGCTGGGGCCATGTGAGACACAGCCACCCAGAGTCTTCCTTAGGTATGTTTAATCCCCTATTCTTAAACTTAAATTTTAAAATAAAGAGAAAGGATTTAACCAGAATTACAGACATTTTACCAAGATTGAGTTCGGTTTAGTCTATGTCATTGTACATATGTATTTACCTGTGATAGCTTCTTACAGGGACTTTATCTTAGATATGGATGCTAGTCCCAGCCTAGGTGCCCATTTGCAAAACTTGCCTGAGTTCGGCTTCAGCTGTAGCTTGGACCTCCCTCATTCTCACAATCTGTTGGCCATCTGGAGAAAGACCCAGTTAAAATGTGCACCGCCTCTCCAACCACACCACAAAGCCTGGTGCTCAAGCAGCATCTGCTCAGTGAGCAAAGGAGCTGCCCGTGAACTGACATTTGCTTCTATTGATTTTCATAAACAGTGTGATGTTGTTTTTTTTTAAAAAAAAAAAAAGGGATAAAAAAGGAGAGAGAGGAATAGTAAATTCCACGGAATAGCAGAGTGGAAAGGATAGCAACTCTTCTGAATCTTTATCCAAACATTAAATTAACTTAGGGAAGTGGGAAATAAAATACTCTCCACATAGAAACATCATCTGTGTGACCTGGAGTTTAAAACACAGATGTGACCACAGCAGCCTGGCCTAAGCTGTGACAGAGGAGTGCATGTCAATGGCTTCATCCATTCTGTCCATCCCGAACACCCCGTACCAGTTATTACTTTTACTTCTGTTTTCTCTTGCCCATAAAAGCCTTTGCTTCCCCTCCTAGAAGGTGCCTGCAGCTAAATCTAGCGACACTTTCACACCCCAAATATCTAGGACATATTATCTCATGCTGAGAACTTGCTATCTCTTCTCACTCATCCCAGCAGAGTGAAATTGGGATGAGGAACTAGTTAGTAGCATGTGTTTCTCAGCACTTGCCAATAAGCAGTTATAATTTCCAGGAACGGTCCTACTTGCAGTCTGTTGGAAAATTAACATATGGCTCATTTTCCTGTGCTGGCTGCAGCTGCAGATATTGGAGAACGTAAGGGGAAATGCAGGAGGACTCCAAGGATGGTCAGCTGTATTTCTGCACTCTGTCTTGACTTAAAGTGTAATTGAAAAACTCTTTCATCCTTGTTCTGTTTGGAAATTATGCCCTGTATTCACTCGGGAAGTCTGTTGTTGCATGCAGACAGATGCCTCATGTCAGCATTTTGCTGCTTTGTGTATTTGTGTACATCCTATCATATTTGTTGCTTTTACTGTATTGTGTTGTGGGCAGTGTTTTGTGAAAATAAGTATGTTCTCTTTTCAGCGTATGGTAACCTTAATGTTCTTTATGTGATTAATACAATAATATTGTAATTTCTTGCCTAAGGGCTCAACCTGAGTGATGGTGACATGCCAAGACCCCGAGGAACAGACTACTGCATTTTTAGAAGAGGTGCATGTAATGGGCCAACCCAGCCTTTGAGCTCAAAAGTATGGAAAAATCACTGCCATTATGCAGGCCAATACATATATAGACAGCTGCTTTACACAAGATGGAAAGAAATACAGAGAAGCAAGGTGAAATCTCTGCAAAGCACTTAGATGTATTGTAAGACAAATATACCAATATAATACATTAGTTTGAATTATAAATGTTTCCAGGATTGGGTCAATTAACTCAGAAACAACTCAAATTTTTCTTCTACTCCTTTCACATCTGTCTGTTGAATTGATATCATTAAATTCTACTCAGCAAATTATGATTTTAATGTCTCTCTCCAATTCACATGACATATCCCTTGAAATTCTGGTTCTAGATTTGTCTAATATTCATTAAAAGATGCGCAAATACCCTCGTAGGTTAGTTCACTTCCCTTAGACCTGATAGTAAGAGTAGCATTAAGTTCCCACTTTGTGTTTTATCAGCACATGCTGGGAAAGAGGCTCTGATGTGATTCATCTGCTGGCATGGTAATTAAATGGAAATTACATTGATGGAAGAGGGGCCACATGCCAATTGCTCTGCCTTGCACTAATTTGCACGCTGCCTCATTGACGCAATACAACCCTTTTCTGAATGGACAATTCACAAGAGAAACAGAATGGATCCTCACTAGCTTTTCTGCCAAAATTGTCATTAAAGATGCTAATGAGATGAGGGAAATTTGTTCATGAGCCTGTCATGGAGCCTAGGCTGTGATTACCAATATGTGCTATATCAACATTTTGGTTTCATGCATTAGTTTCAAATATATATTCCATTTTTCCAGCCTCCTCTGTGTTTTCTGGTTGTAATAAGTCTCGTCGTTGGAAAGCTTTGCTATTCCTGCAGGAACTCTGATAAGTGCAGTGACAGCAGCGGGTTTAGTGAGTGAATCTCTCCTCTGAGATGCTGTCTCAGTTCCTAGAAGAAAAAAGTTCAGGACTACAAAGTTCAATGAGTAATGCATAAATATGAAATACCTAGTTGCTCTATCAACTCTTAGGTATGAGATTTTATGGGCAAGGCAGGATGGTCGATGAGGTTGATTCTCTGTTGTTTTTCAGGCAGTTTGATTTCCATTCCTGTTGACATGTTGGCAGCAGGCGCTCTTCTCCAGCTGTGCTGGAGTTATCGGGACAGACCAGTTGTTGCCCTGACCAATCCGTTTCCACTTTGTGATGTATAATTTTTTTTGCAATGTGTTTATTTTAGGTAAGTTTTGGGTGTTTTGCTTGTTTTTATAAAAGTCTATTTCCATCCTCAAGCAGAGACAAGCAGCTGTAGAAAAAGGTCTTGGTGTTGTTTGACCTGGTGTGGCAGGCTTTTACCATACCTATTTGGCACCCACTGGGATGCAGAAGACTGTAAAGGTGTGTCTGACACCTATGAATATTGATGGCTGGTTTTAGGAGGCAGCAGAGCTCTGTCCTTAGGTCCGTGCGTTTGTTCTGAATGGTAACTACTTCTCACTCCACTATTTAAATTTTGAATTTGTTGGGTAAAATTTTGAATTTGTCAGTTAGTCTTTTGTTGATTCCTTCTGATCAGTTGATCTGAAGTGAACGGAAAGGGAGATGGCATTTTAACACAGCAGAAGCCAAAAGTCATGAGTCTACTTCACTGTTAAAATCTAGCTAGCTGTCTCCATCCAAGATGCACAACAGCAGAACAAGGTTATTTGTTTGATATAACATGGCCAGTTGATGTTGACAAGCACGAACACAGGAAAAACAACTTCCAAGATGAAGTCTGTTAAACATACCCTTCAAGTCTTACTTTATCTACTTTCCATAATGATTTTTCCAAGCTTTTTCTAGTCCACATTGGGATAAGTACCTCTTGCATCTTGGAAGTAACTAGTTCTATTACGGCACTCATATTACTCATTTACATTTGTTAAATCTATGGCAACACTTATTTTATTACATTTTGCTAGATTATTATGTTAACACATTATTTTATTATCATAGTTATCCCTGGTTTTGATTTGTAATCAAGTGCAAGATTACACTGTAATAATAGTATAACCATGATAATAAAATAACTTTGCACTTGATCACAAAGCAAAACCAAGTCTATCAAAAACCCAATGGTATAACTTAACTAAATATCATTTCTTTAGTTTCCTTTTCCACCTCATGAGACCACTATAATTTTCTGGGTAATAGTATTCTTTCTAATATATCAGTACGCCCACACTTCATTTATCCATATTAAATTAAACTTCTACTTCATGTTAATGGAACTTACAATTTCTGCAAAACTCAAAAATAAAGGAGTACAAGTGTACCCAGATGGTGGTCATATGTTAAGTTTTCACTCTGCCATGTTACCCATCTGGAATACGTTCCACATGCCGAAACGTTGTGATGGGAAACATCATTATGGGAAACGGGATCACCTCGTCCTGCATTGCCGTTTTCAAAACAGACCTCCTCAGGATTCAAAACTGTGCACCTGCATCATTTGTCAGAGAGGGACATAAAGTCAGGCAGGATTGTTGTTGCTGCCTGTTTGTTTTCTTTTTGGCTGAGGGATGTCACCTGAATTGGAGGATGTGAGAATGAAGGTACATGTGTTGGCGTAGTCTGAGGTATTTCTAAATCTTTGCATCTGTAAAGAAAGCTGTGCTGAGTTGACTTTTATGTGTCCTCATGCAGCAGTTTGACCACAATCTGGCACTTTATAGGTTGTAAATGCTGCAGTATGAAAGCACCATAATCTAAGATTAAATCTTACTACAACTTCAAGACTTTTATAGTAGACTCTGTTAGCAGTGAGCAGTTTTAATTAGTAACAAGTTGCGTACAAAATGCTTACAATAATGCAAATCTTTAACATCGTATTATGTGGTTTTACAAGTTGGGCTGTCACACTGAATAACAAATTGGCTGCTTGGAGTAAAGGGCTGATTTAAAATCACGCTGCAGCAGGCTGGTTGTGTATCGGCTCTGCCAGGCGGGCACGGGGTGAGCGAGGGGACAGAAGCCCCATGTTTCTCAAGAGGGTCAGTGCAGCTTTGGCCACATGCAGCCTCCCCAGACCCCTACTTTCCCGGGGTTGCTTTGGATGCTTGGATGCTGGTGATAGGGTGACCTGCCCTGTTCATGGCAAGGGGGCTTGAGACGAGGCAGTCTTCTCTGAGTATCGTACCCAGATGGGAGGTTGGTTCCCAGCTAGGCTGAATGAATCAAATCCTGCGTGAGGACCAGGAGTTGAGTCTCTCGGCCGTAGCACTGGCTGCTCCTGGGCTGAAGACAGAATTAGCCGGCAGGCCTCTGCAGATGAGAAAGGAAGAAATACTGCAACATGCCAAGGTGAAGTCTGCAAGCCTTCTTCCCTCCGAGGCTTAATGTAGAGGCATCCCCAGACTGTGATTCTGTCCCTACTTCCCCGCAGAGAGGTTCGATTAAACATGAGCATTTAAAGTTTGTACTTTCTTGGGGTGACAGAAGTAGACCAGATCACACCAGGGCTCTCCACTCGCACGTCTGTGTCCTGCAGGTGTCTGGGCTGTCTAGGAAAGACTTCTGTGCCGCTGACGGAGAAACGGGCTTTCCGGCAGGCACCACACTGTCTGGCTTATCTGCCAATGAAGCTTCCAGACCTAGTCCTGCTGTTGAAAATTATTTTCCAGGCCTGTGAAAGGAGCCTCCAGGGTTCCTAAGCCTGGCAAAACGGGGAAACATCTAAGTATCGTGGGATAACAGGGGGAAGAAGTGGGGAAGGACAGCTGGGTAATTAAGGTTGACCGTGGAGGGAAGGGGACTCCAGACTTTGAAACATTGTACTGGAAGATAAAGGCTACTGAAGTATTGTGCAAGATTTGAGAAGAGCTCAAGCAGTTAAGTAACCTGCTCTAGTTTAGCTGCACTTGTTTGCTTCATCTCATTTCTACATCCTATTCTTCAGTTAAAAGAAGATTATCAGCAAAATTCCCCCAAAGCGTAAGTCTGGGTTGTACCACTACAAGAATCCTGGTGGATAACTGTACATTTCTGGGTGCAATCTGGGGGTTGTTTGCACACTCACATGGTTCTAGGTTGTTCCTATAGAGTGTAGAATTGATTAGCAATACATGCATTTTCTAGATTACTAGAATTATTTAATTAAATATTTGAATCTTGTTTACATACTGGATGAATTCTGTTCCACTCCTGTTTCAGGGAAGGACAGTGATTCTTTGTTGCATTGCCTTTTAATTGGGGCAGGTTGCACATGCACAGATTACTATGCTGAGTTGGCACCTGGTGGCCATTAAACTCCTAGAAAACAGTGGTGCTTGCTCACATGTTCACAGTTTCCCTGGGATTACTGCATATGTAATAGTGTTCATTAGCAAATTATTTCCTTGAGAAAGCAACTGAAGGTGCTGTTCTATCACCTTTTAGACTCCCACAGTGAAAGTTTCCAGTGTTCTGACACTGAGCCTGACACTGCTCCTATAATGAAATCTGTTCTTGGTCAGAAGCAGCCTGGGCATGGTGGCAAGCAGGAGGTTTGCATCTAAGGTATACAGTAACAGGAGGACAGTAGATGGCACTCAAGGATATGGAGCAGAATTTCTAGGCTTCTTAGCAACCTCCAAATAATTGCTTTTTACAGTGGCTATTGTGGCACACTCTCACGCTGGCATTTCTACCTGTACGATCATGAAGAATCAGAGATGTCCATCAGCTTGGAGGAAGCTAAACAGGGAATGTATTTTGCAAGTCCTCTGCTCTGAGAAATATCAGAAATGGAAATAAACATCTGTGAGTGTGACCAAAATATGGCTTATTTCCCTTGCTTGAAGTGATTTCTTGCCATTATCAGTCTCACCGACTGCTTGTACTGGCTTTTAACCTCATTAGACAAGCAAACTGTGACTCACACTGGCATGAAGTTCAGCCAGACCATTAACCCACTGTCCCTAATAGCTTTCCTGCTGTTGAGGAAGGTGCACTGTACAGTAAGTTGACTCAGTGAACTACTTTGGTTTCCCTAAATTCATCAAAGCACTTGAGCGTGGGTTGCACTTTCCATTGGCATTAGACTGGTACAAACGTAGCGCTGTGCTGAACGAGGGCCAAAACAATAGTTGTATCCTGGTCACATCCAGCAGCCTGTGAGCAAAGGGGAGGCAAAATCACTGCTGCTTTTCAAACTGCAGATCTTGCTTTGGCCTCACATTATATTTTATATCCCAAGATGCAATTCTTTACTTCCCCCTACATAGGAGGGAAAAAAATACTGACTGGGTGTGCAAGGTATACCAGACTAACAAAACTCCTGAAGACATCTGCATCTGTACACTCAAAGTTAAAGCTAGTGATTTGCAGAAGTTGGTTTAGAGTGAGTATGTCAGTTCTTATTAAATTGGCCATCTTCCTGGGATATTCAGTAAAAGCATTGGCTAGTTAAAGATGACAGACCTGTGCTCTCTGAACCCTTTACATCAAATGAAGAAAATCCTTATTATGTCTCTTTCTGAAATCAGACATTTTATCAGGATTCGAAGGCCAGTTTGTTCAGCTGCATTGCCAGGAGGGAGCCCGAGCTGGGAAAGAGGATTAATCCCAGGTAGGCTCCCAGACAGCTGTCGGGATGGCACGGACGTCTGAATTGCCACTGAGTTATGCTGAAATCAAACCCAAGACCTAAAAAAATCCCCTCTGTATGGTTTTGTCTCCTCTCACTAGCCCCAGAGCCAGTCCTAGGGTAGAGCCATAGTCTAAGCTTTATTTGATATTAGAAACTCTGGGTTCAAGCAGATGGCTTCTTTGTTCCAACTAAGGTAACTGCTCAGCAGCCAGCTGTAATCTGAATAATGCCACATCATTTTCAGTTCTGAATTTTAGTATCCTCAAATGATCTGTATGTTTTGGCAGCTATTTCTTGTGATAATGGATCTTTTTCAATTTCATCAAAAATAGGGAAAACCACCTGTTATTGTCACATGTTTGTGCATTTTGTTATGAAACAGTTTTTTGGAAAATATTTATATTTTTACATTTAGAAGGTATTCATTTGGGGTCTGTGTTTGCTCGTGGGCTTATTTTCCAGCATGGTGTTGGTTCAACTGTTGTTTTATTAGTTGTTTAAATAATGGGTGAAGGCTGATCCATAACCTGCATGAAGAAAATTAAAGGAGAGGCCACTGTCCTGCCATTGTGCTGACATACAGAACATCAGTAAAAAGAAAATGTTTACTGGTGTGAATATTTTGTTAGACTGTGGTTTCATTTAGATAAAGTATTATGAAGAACTTGTATCTCAGAATTGTGTGAAGAGATCATATCTCTGTTGGAGTTAAAATGCTGTAAGGAACCCTTTATACAAAGTTGGTGATACAATTCAATTAATTGTACCGTTGTCTGTTAACTGTCCGTATCACGCAATGTAAAAATTCCAGATGCAGCTGCATCTTAAACTGCACATGCAAAGAACATTATTGAGCCTAGAAATTTTTCTTCTGACTTCAAACATAGTTTTAGTCTCCACCAATAAATGAAAAGATGAATGTAACATGTGGATTCATGGAATGACAGACCGCACCAGAATAATTTGGTATTTCCCTAAGAGAAGAGATGCTGCCTTTGGGATGGCAACAGCGTTCTCTATGTTTTCTTCTTAGCAAACATCCCATTTTATTAGCAGGGTTGTTTTAAGTATAGTATGTGATAAAGCTGGCTCCTTGCATTTAAAATATTACTTAAATGTCCCTAGATCAGATAATTACATCCATTCTGGCTTTAAATTTGCTTCTTTCTTACAAGTCCTGTCAAGACTGCAAGTCATTGCCATACTCGATAAAAAGCAAAATCTAACACAGTTATTTAAAATCAAAACAGCATAGTGGGTGCAATTGTTTAATTTGCAATAAAATACAGTCACATAAATTAATCGCTGTAACTTGTGAGGCAAGAACCAAAAGACCTTTGGAGGCACATCCAGCCTTGCCGGGGTTTCCCTCGATGATGGGGGGTTTCCGAAGGAGACCACACTGTTCTGGGCCCATTGCCTGCTGCTCCATGCCCCAGGGCCACTTGTGCCATGCTGACGGCTCCATGAGGTGAAAAACAAATAGCTCAGAGGAAGACCGAAGCTCAGGAACAGTAGCACGGCCCAGTTTGGATGTGATCGGTGGCACAGACTCAAGTAAATCTTTTGTGTGGTGTTGCACTATGGCAAAATAGCATCACCTAGGCACAGAGGTTCGAGTCAAGTGCAGGGTGCCAGCAGTGGTCTCACCAACACCGCATCTGGATGCAGTGTCACCCTCCTTTTCTTACTTGGTGGTCTCTTTCACCCTCTTAGCCATCATGTCACCTGAGAGCCCATCCTCTGCTGAGCACCTGTTGGGACCCTTGGGACCCAGGCCTTTTTGGACTTGCAGCATTCAAGAATACAGTCCTTCTCCTAAAAGGCATCTTCATTCTTTGTGCGTAGATTATGTCCCTGTGCTTGGCTGTGGTAGAATATGTGCTATTTAAGGGATCCAGATAGCTTTAAGATAGCTTTTTTTTCCCTCTAAAAAAATGCAGGCTAGAAACTTAGGGGTAAACTCAATTTCTCATGTAACCCAGCGCCCAGGAGTTCAATATGTCAGAAAAACATTAAATTCCACTCTATTCATGATAAAATCAGAAGCATTGGCAGTGCTGCCCTTGAGACAAGCTGTTTCTCTAGCCAGGAAGCTTGGCTACACTCGCGTGATCCCTTCTGTGGATGTGCTGGTAATCACTGAGGACTGCGGGGGGTCAAGCAAGACATTCTGTACTTCTCAGGCATGATGGAGATTTTCAGTGCTCTTGGTTCTGTGATTCTCAGGGTGATATGGATGTCTCTGAGTCATTTGTGTATGTAAAACTGAAGGAAATAAATTAGCAAAAAAGAGATACGTAGCTTTAAACTTACTGATGATGTATTTCAGGCTAAGAAATACTTTACTTCCTAGATAAGAGAGAGAGAAGAGAATCATTTAAATTCTTTCATTCCCTTGGGAATAATGCAATGCAGTAATGTTAAAACTGTATGTAATTGCTTTCTATTTTTGTAAAGCCTGTGGCAGCTATGAAACTTTAAAGTGAATACTGGAAAGTCTGGTTCGTAGAAAATGCTTCAGTTGCAATACGTTAATGGTGCAATGGGGGTAAAAAGACTTTTACAGTGGGCAAGGGTAGGCTTTTTTCTGCAGCCCACAACAGTGAATTTCTCTGGAACGTGTGAAAGGATCTTCAAAAGCTGCAAAATCTATCGGAAAGTGACAGCTTTTGGGTACGTCTTCTGGGTTGCTGTTTCCCATCGTCTGTGTACTGCTCTGAGCAAGGAAAGCTGAGCGAACGCCATTATTGAGTATTTGCACTCTTCTTCTCGTTTTGAAAGGCTGTATCCTCATTTCTCAGGGCATGAGGTGAGGCATCTCCTGGATTTTTGTCATTGACCTTTCCAAGAGTCAGAGCACTACACAGAGCAGTAGATCAATGTATGGCCTGGAACAGATCCGTGGCAGCTAGAGGATGATCAAGAGGTGTTTCAAGCATGTGCTGTGTTGCCATGTTAACTGCTGGGAAATTGTGCTTTGGGCTGGGATTAAGATTCATTCAAACATAATGATTTCCTACCATTTTTAGTTCAATTCATTCAAGGCCTACTAGTAGTTAAAGCGAAACATAAATACAGTAAATATCAGAACCCCAAAAGGAGAAATATTACATGTATATTAAATGTCATCATGAGCCTAAAAGACAAAATATACCCTTATTCTTCCTGCGTGATTTTGGAGGGTGGTTTTTACCCTTTTATCCATCCAGATAGATATAAAGCACTGGCTAAACACAACAAATGTGTTCTGAAGCCTTTTCCAAATTCCTGTTCATGGTTGGAAAAGAAATGATTGCTGCAGCTTACTGTGTGTTTGCCATGAAAAATTTCTGAAGCTACAGGGATGAATTTTACATTAACTCTTAGTGTTATTGTGGTGTAAGTAGGTATTTTGCCCCGAGTGTTAGACTGCATATTCCCGGGAGGTATTCTGGGGCAGACTGCACTACAGAAGTAGTAAATATGTACAAGCAATAGTCATTTTTTAAAATGTAAATATAGTGAGCCAGTCCATTTGTAGCATGGGGTGTGTTCGTCTGTATGTGTACACACAACTCCTGTCTACTACCGCTTAGCACAAAAAGCTGGGTAAAGCTCATGAGATTTTGTTCGAGGCTTTGGGGAGAAGGAAGGGGTTTTGTATCAGCCTCCATCTATTCTGCAGTTCCACAGTTTCTTTTCAGCCGCAGGTTCTAACACTTTTTTTTTTTTCAGTTCAGCCATTCTCCTACAATCTGGAGTAATTCTTTTTTACCATCCAACATAATTAATTTTGCTTCCATTTGCTGTGTTTTGGATTATTCAGTCACCTCCTGCTGCAGTGGCTGGTAATTTTGACTCTCATGCAGTGAACAGCACAATGACCATAATAACAGTGTTATATAACACTTTTTACCCATATGCATAAAACCTCTGACAAAAGTGATTAAATTTCATTGTTGCTATCTTTCTTGATGGAAAGCACAAAAAATTTAAGGGAACTGTCATCTGATAGCTACACACAGAAATGGTCTGCGACTTTGCCAAAATGCTTTTGAGTTTCTGTATTTTGCTGCCAACAGTTTGTGCCCATCTCAGCTGTTCAGTGACACGCAGGAACTGTGGTTTGCTTTTTTATTCCATTGCAGGAGATGCAATCCCACTTATGGACCATGACTTCTGGTTAAATATGAGTGTTTGACCTATGTTTCCCATGAAGAACGACAGCATCTCAGGTTCCATGAGATGCTATTGAGCGTTGGAGGCTGAAGCAATATACACAGGCATTCTACAGAAGTTTCCTTCCAGGATTTCATACACGGTGTTTTTATCCTGATCAGAGCCAGAAGCTAACACTGATCTATAAGTAATATCATTGCAGTAGTCTTCTATACGCTTTTCTCTATGAATTTGTCCAGTGTAAACTTCTAGCATCCACAAAATGTCTGGAGGCAAAAAAATCTGCAGTTTGATTACATGCCGGGTAAAGAAATACCGCCTTTTGTTCTGACCTGCTGGATTAATCGAATTCCCTTCAGCACTCTCCTGTCTGGTCTACCAGCCAGTGCATTAAATATGTGACTGATTTTAAGGGCACAGATTAATTCAAGGTACAAAAATCAGAGTTTCTTACAAAGAATTTGGTTTTTACTTACCCAGGTGTTTAGTACTGTTTCATTCTTTCTGCAGCCAAATTTGGACTGAGATGCATGCTTTCCATTGGAAATGCAATTACTAAAGCTTAAAAGTGCTGGGGTCCAAGAATTCATTTCACTCAGTCATCTGCACTTCTAAATATATGGTAATTGCTATTCTTTGTGTATGAAATGAGAGAAAATAGAACAAATTAAAGAAATGTTACCTTCTGCAGGTAGAGTATTTCTGAGGATAAGATTGTTTTAAAGGTATAACATCGTTAACATAATTGTTTTTTAATCCTTGTTTGCATCTTGGCACAGTCACAGGGCACATTTCCTATGTTTTGTACATTTATTCGAAACAGAATTAGAATAAACTTTTTTTCTTTTTTTTACAAATTACTGGCTTTGTAGTCTGTGTAGGTGTTTTTCAAATGCACACACCATGCTTACTTAAAAGTAATTGCATTCTGAGATGGGATATATATTATGCCCTTCCTATCAAGGTATAGTCATGCGTTACAAGCTGCCATTCTACAAATTTCCAGAGTGACATTTTATTATTGCAGATCATTTTAGGAGACTTCCTCAGAAAGTAAAATGTCTCCTCATATAACTGCCTTTTCAGCTAGAAGCATAACGGAGTGCCTTGGGACGGTAAAGACTAAAAGGATTAGCCATTAGGAGGGCTCTCATATCACCTTTATCTTTAAAGACATCCTGACAGTTTGTCCGGGCAGTAATTCTGGGCAGCATTACTTTGATCTGTTGGTGGCTGTGGTTTCTGCAGTGCCAGGGCTGACAGCAGGTGACACCTACTAACCTCACACCATGGATATGAATGTTTACTGTCACTTTTGCTTCTTCTAATTTTTTGGTTGTAATGCCGTTGCCTAGTTCACATCAATAGCAGAAGTTGCTCCAGGGGGAATCAGTCATGGAAGTGTTCGGGTAGCTCAAAGGATGAAGTAAGAGAGGCTATTCATCATTCAATAATGCTGAAAAGGTTGTTGCTGTAGAAACCTCTTCCAGGTCTAGCAAATGTCAAGAATCAGATTGTACCCACTGCAGCACCGTAGATCAGATTGGAGATGCTCCCACGCACAGGGAGCCTGGAGGCCTGGCGTCCCTTTCTGGAGACACCGGAGATTTCCTTGTTGTCTGCCTGGTGGGGGGAGCAGCTATCACCATCACTGTCCCTCTGTGCAGAGGCTTCTGCACAGTCACAATCGTCCCACGCGTATTCACAGGGACCGCTTCATCCATCAGGGCACACTCTCTGGTGCTTTTCTCCAGGTCTTGTGCTCGTAGCTCATTTCAGCCTGTATCAGAAAGCTGGCTTTAGCAACTCAAGAGGGAGAAGTAGTGAGGGATAAAGAGTGACTGAATGTGTTTTAGCTTGGGCTGGCAGCAAAAACCTGGGGCTGTACAGGGAGCATGGGTACCACTTGAAGATCAGACTTGTGCTTCCCTGGAGCATTCACTGAGGCATCACTAAAGACCCAGCAAATCAGAGGTGTGCTTAGCTGGAGCTCTGAGCTCAATTGCAGGTTGATGGCAATGATGTCCTAAGCTATTGCAAAGTGTGAACGAGAGCAGGAGGTGCAGGATTTGATCATACCTTCATAAAGGAGCTGAGTCATAATTTAACCAAGTTCAATTCATTTGTACAGCAGAGGTGCCTTTTAAAGTAAAGATGCTCCAGCCACAAAGTGCTTTACTTAGTTCCCTTTGATAAGGACCTCTTAAATGCTTGCTGCTTTGGATTTCAGTCCACCTACAGTCCATCTAGTAGGGGTGGTGCAAATTTGCTGAAATAAATGGTTTATCTTCCCAGAGCTGAGGTCTTGTTGTGTGGGTTTCATGAGTTACTTAGCACTTCTTCTGTGGGTTTCCCACTGGTAAAATGAGCTAATGTGTCCATCTGGTTCTGCTGTGCTCTTTGTGAAGGGTTCCTGGGCTTCGCTGGGACAATTCGTAATAATTTGCTCTGGTTCAGTTCATCTCGGGTTTCTGCATGTAAGGTATCCTGGGTCTCTCTTGGCTGGGTAATTTGTTTCAAAATATGCTTTCGGAGACTAACGTTTCTCCCTTTCCATTTGAGATCAGTACGATGGAGCTGCATCATTCTTAATATAACGTTGATTCTGCAGAGTGATGTTTCTGATCCTTGGGGTAAACTTCAAGATTGCTTTAGATATCCATGTTCTGAATGAAGACACAAGAATATCTCATTGTTCAACTATTATGAAGTCTCTCATGTTTTCAGCTGCTATAGATACTGTTGATTTGTTTTGATAAGTGTGTTAGAAGCGCAGAGCTTGGCAGGACATGTTATTGATCCCACACAATCCATTCTGGGCATTAACATGGGAGTATCATTCACAAATCAATTCTCTCTGAGCTTTAATTTAAACACCAGTGCCCCTTGAGGATCTTTCTGGGTCACTTTTATTCTCAAGCTGTACTTCAGCACTGAGTAAACTGATTAATAAATGCAGGCACCCAAATTAGCTGCGTGCCAGCTGCTGTCAGATGTAGCTATCTAGTCTGTTCAGTTTGCTGGCATACTTGTTTCTGTACAGAATAATACTCAGCTCTGTCTACCCTCAAAACAGTTTTCAGATTTCAGCCACTCAATCCCAGCTGCTCTGTAAGGAGGCAAGTATTCCTCTGTTATTAAGGCACACTGCCTGGGGAGAATATTTAAGGTGAAGTAGTGTCATTTAGCGAGTTGTTAGACTGTGTAGAAAAACTGTCTGCTACCTTTCTCCTCAGCAGACAGAAACTGAGAAGTACCTATCAAGAGAGCTTTAGAAAGGATCTGAGTGAAGTTAATGCCACATAGCGCTATGCAATGTATGAAAAGAATGTGATGAAGCAATTATAAATGAATGTAGTATCTGATTTTGTAAAGATACGGGGGAAAGGTTAAGAGAGAGGAACACAGATAGAATAGTCACTTGGGGGCACTGCCAAATTAGTGTTTCTTTGCCTTTAGCTACTGATCATTGAAAACAGATGTGTGGGAACTGGCTACGGGGTTTATGGAGTGCCCAGAGCTAGGGACTGCCTGGAGAGAGGCCCCGCGAGAGGTGTCTTTGTCCACTCCTCATGCATGTGTCCCTTACTGGTATCATAGAGTTAAAATATCCCAACAGTTTCTCAGAAATGATGGCCTAGCTTCCCAAATTATTTCCTTTTCTTTTTTCCTTTCATTTCTTTTCTCTCTATGTTTCAGATTATGCTTGGCCTTTGCCTAAACAGTTGTGCCCTATATGGATTTCCCTAGATGTGCTCTTTTCAACTGCATCTATTATGCATCTCTGTGCCATCTCTCTTGATCGGTATGTAGCAATACGCAATCCCATTGAGCACAGCCGCTTCAATTCCCGCACCAAGGCTATTATGAAAATTGCTGCAGTTTGGACCATATCCATAGGTAAGCAATGCGGCTCATGATCTTAACTGTGTCTTAATGAATAATAGTGTTACTCCAATTTTCATTTAGGATTTTTAAGAGGATACTCAAATTAATTTACCTGGCCTGCATGCCTGAATATAATAAATGATTACTGGGAAATAGAAGTCTTTCATTGCGGTTGGCCAGTGACCAAAATAAGTAGTCATTTTTCAGAATACCACCACTTCCAATGCTGAAGCACTGCTGCTGTGTACATATCAATATGCCGATAATGACGGTAACGCAGACAAATGGTACTATAAAACTGCTGTGTAAACAAAGTAGAAAATAGCATTAGCAAAGACTCTGGAAGGAAAACCCAGCCAGTACAAATGACATGTCTACACTGCAGTTGCTGCAGTTACACTCACTCAAATCCTGGTAGCGGTTTAAGTGAAGCAGCGCAGAATTGAAGGCAGGCTAACAGCGAGGTATTTACTGCTCTTGCACAGGCTTTATAGCCTATATTATACTCTGGCACAGTTGGATTGCTGCTAGTACTGAGCTAGCAAGTTTGAAGTTACAGTAAATGAGGAGTGGATGTAAGAGAAGACACTTTTGTATCATTTTGATAAAAAGCGATAAATAAAGCAGCAGTAAAATAAGGAAGAAAGGGAAAAATGATAGCAGGATGACTCTGTAATATCAGGCATTATGAGAAGAAAAACATTTGGGGGGGAATTCTTTCAATATGCTTTATAAAAGAGACATTTGGGGCAGGGTCAGAAGAATTGTATGACCACTTCCCTCTGCTGTATTGCCTTTTTTTGCTTGAATAAAATGCAGTCTTACAAAGATTTAACATTTAACTTTTCTTTTATAAAGTGGTTGCCACTTACAGCGCTGTACTGCAAGGAAAAGCATGTTTCAAGTGCTTGAACTTCTCTTGGATTTTGCCTGCTTTAGAAGTGGAATATGATACTGGATGTCTGGGTGATGCAGGGGCCACTTTTGAAGAAGCTTGCCATGGAAAAAAGCTATGGAATAAAGCAAAAAAAAAAAGGGGAAATATACCTTCTCTCCTCATTAATATAACAAGAATATCTGCTAGAAACAAATTCTCATGTGCCACAGGCCTGCTACGGTTCCTCTAGGTAGTACAATCCACAGTGAAAGTGGATTGGGTTTAATCAATTCATTTTTAACTTTTTAAATTATTTTTTAGAATCTCTGTGCTGCCTATTTGGCATAGGAAAGAAAGCTGCTGAATTCAGTGCATAAGCAGTCACGTGCGAACAGCTTCACGTGCAGGATGCTTGGGCTCGATTTGCACGGGCAGTTCAGAGTCAGCGCAGAATCTGTGCCCTGTGTTGCACTGTAACACACAGGGAACAGCCGGTATCCCCCCTGGCAGAGCCGTATAAATCTGTCAGCAGCATTAAGTAACACATTGCAAAACCTGGGCAATAAGACTGTTCTGCTTCCATTTCTGGAGCTGTTGTGGTTTAACCTGGCAGGCAGCCAAACACCATACGCTGCTTGCTCACTCCCCCTTCCCCCCCACCGTGGGATGGGGGAGACAATCGGGAAAAAAAAGCAAAATTTGTGGATTGAGATAAAGGCAGTTTAATAGAACAGAAAAGGAAGGGATAATAACGATGATTGATAGAATATACAAAATAAGTGATGCACAATGCAGTTGCTCACCACCCGCCAACTGATGCCCAGCCAGTCCCCGAGCAGTGGTCACTGCTAGCAGGCCAACTCTCCCCAGCTTATATACTGAGCATGACGTCATATGGTATGGAATACCCCGTTGGCCAGTTGGGTCAGCTGTTTTGGCTGTGCCCCCTCCCAGTTTCTTGTGCACCTGGCAGAGCATGGGAAGCTGAAAAGTTCTTGATTATGTAAACACGACTTAGCAACAACTAAACATCAGTGTGTTATCAACATTATTTTCATACTAAATCCAAAACACAGCACTATACCAGCTGCTAGGAAGAAAATTAATTATCCCAGCTGAAACCAGGACAGTATCCACCCCTTATTCTATACCATCTATGTCGTGCCCAGATCTCACATTTTCCAATACGTCCCAATTAATCACCACCACTTTTCCTGTCTTTTGATATATACACACAGATATCTTGCAATTTTTGCCTGTGCTGCCTTACATGTTGCAGACATATCCTTAGAAATTTTGGCTAGTGCTGAATGTGGCTTGAGAGCCTTGAGGGCTAAGTTGTGGTTTGGACTATGGGTCCAAGGAATAAAGTAAGGCAATGACTACTTCATGCCTGGTTCACCGAGTAAGCAGACTAGTAAGCAAGTCTGGGGCCTAACCAAATAGATGTAAAGACAGCCATAGACCTACTTCTTCCTGGAGTTACTGGGTGGGGAATGGGCTCAGGACGATGGAAAACAGGAGCATTATGGGCTCTACTGCCTCCCAAGGACAGAAGTACCAGAGCTAGGGTAGGCAAGGTGAGTTTGTGCTGCTGTAGAGTCCAAACACCTCACCCCTGCCCAGCTTTCTCAGCTGATGTTTACAAGTCTTCATTTATAATAGGATGTGAAACAGGTGAAATAATGAACACTAAAAGAAATAGCTTGGAAGGGAGGTGGAATGGCACTTTTCTTTTGCAGGCACATGGCTCGTCAGCCCTCAATAAGGCAATGGGTGCTGCATTTATTCCCCAGCATCCAAAAGTCTTTAGGAAGAAGCTGTGAGCAGTTGCTCAGCAGGATGTCTGCAGTGCACAATGCTTTGAGGGACTGCCCCAGGCAGCACTTCCCTCCCCAGGCTGGGAAGGGAGATGCATTACAGCAGTACCTGCGTGCCCTCCTTTGCTGGGATCATAGCTGAGAGGGTGTACAACATGTCTGGGCTTTGTTTATGTTCTGTTTGTTCTCTTTGATGCAGATACAGCTGGCCCAGGGGAGTCTTTGCTTGCATCCCTGTTTTTGAAAATACAGGCAGAATCGATACTCCCCAGAGAGTCTGCTCAGGGCATTGAAATGCTGTTGGATTTCCACCCTCCCCAGTGCATGCGATAGGGCTTACCCATTTACTCGGGCTTTCTCCAGAAAGGTTGCATTAAATGGAGAAAGAAAAGTACTTTTGGTATGTATCTAGCTTATTTTAGCATAACTATTTTTACTTCATAAATGAATTTAGAAATGTGACAGACAGGAATAAACTGATTATGGAATGAAAGAGAAGAACTCACCCAAAGTCTATTGTTGCTGTCTTCTGGCTCTTACCTAATTGTCACTTGGAAAGGCCTGATGAAATCCCACGCACTTTTCAAGAGGATGAAATAGGTTAAGTAAATTCACCCTCCCTTCAGTATTAAATATCACAAAAGAATTTGTGCATTTCTGTACGTGATTAAGTATCAAATTCAAAGCAGCATTTAAGTGCAGGCTGGTCAGTTTGCACTTCTTAAATCCTGCTTCAGCTGGACTGAAGAAACTTTTAAATACATCCCATGTAAAGAATCCTGAATTCAGTTCCTGAATCAGAATTTAAAATAGGAAGGAAAAAGCATGTAATTTGTCTTAATTTAGTAGCTTTTGCATTCCATTTTCCTGAAATGTTAATGCTGACAGCAAAATATATAATAGAGGTTCTTTGCTCATTGAGCTATGAATTTGGCAGGTTGCACATGCCTAAACCTATGATTAGGTTTTTAAGCAAGGGAACATAACAGAGTCCTCCTGTCTGTTGACAATTGCTTTATGAATGGGTCTTTTCCAAAGGCCTGTTTGTTCCAGATTAAAGTACATAGCAGCCAGTTCTCCTGTGTTTTAGCAAATGTAACCTGAGCAAGACTTTTTGTGTTCAGTTAGAGAAAAAGTGGGTGCAGTGAAGTGCTGGGCTTGTGAAAATGAGTTTTGTGATAGACAAGCACTGTGCTGAGGCTGGAAATAGAAATTTAGGCAACAGAAATATCCACACAATTGAAAATGAAAAGAAATTATAGATGTGAGCTTGCTGGCAGAATCTTGATGTTGTTTCAAGACTTTAGACTTTGCATAGTTGCAAGTGCAAAGGTTTTCACCAGTAACATGCGGACTTAACATTCTCACCAGACTCCCTGTATCCTGCTCTGAGGAAGGTGACCTTGGGCCACCCTGGCCAAGAGAGGAGATCCCCGTGCAGCTCTCAGCAGGAGTGATGAGGAGTTAGTCAAACTCTAAATGCACACCATGTAATACAGGAGAAAGTGTTAACAGGGTAATATTAATATAAAAGAAATATCACTTTGGAAATGTGAATGAGAGAACTTCAGTGATGTGGAAGGGTGCACACACGTTGCTTCTGATATGAAAATAAGTAAAACATTTTAATTCTGAAGCTCCTTGTGGCCCAGATGTATGCCTGCTAGCACAAAAGGGATTTTCCTCTGCTTCCCAGAAAGTTCAAGGTTTCGTCATTTACCAGAGAGTGCCAAAGTTACACATGCTACCAGTTTCCCAGCTCACAGTCTTACATCCTTAGTAACAGCGTAAATTCAATTTACTTGATAAGCGACTGAGATAAGGCTATTCTTTGAATTCTGCTCTTTGTATCAGTGCCATAAGCAGACCCCACATGTCTTTGTTTGTTTGTTTGTTTGAAAACAAAATAAGTAACAAAAAAAAGAAATGCGCTGTTGAATTATGGTAATACCATGATATGTGTTAAAATCGGACTTTTTTCTTTTCATTCTCTCTCTGACTCACTAGTGATATTATAATTTCAATTTCAGGTAGATATCTGGGGTTTGTATATGTAATAAACCATTCAACTTTAAAAAGGAATTTTACATCCCCATTTAACTTCCATGCTACTTCATCGTTTTATTGAGGAGATCTATTTATAGAAGTATGAAAGATGTGTGTTGCAAGGATCAGTAAATGCTCATCTCAGATTAAGTGATCTTATGTCTAACACCTTTTTGCTTCTGCCCTGAGTGTTCCTCTCTCACAAGGCTGAGTAGCCCCGTATATGCAAGCTGTCCTAATGATGTCCTTAAAGAGCCTCCAGGTATCAGTTAAGCCTTCCCCTATCTCACTGGAGATAATCTCAGTGGGAAATGATACTCAGTTTGAGGAACGTGCTTAGAGTGGCACTACTGATATTAAAAGGAATTGTAGTCTACTTACAGGCTGAGAGCAGGTTGTGCATGGAGGTAAAGGAGGACTGGAGTAATTCACGTAGTCTCCCTCGGGTTCTAGTTTGAGAGCATGTTTAGGGTTTTGGTTTGCATTTCTGCCCATAGGTGTGTCTCTGGGATCAGTGACTTTCTCAGCAAGGCATTTGTTTGTTCCCATGGCGTGCTTGCTGATGAGACATGCTTGCTCCTGAGCACCCTCTGTTTGGTGCTGGGCAGTAGTTGCTCCTGAGACTGTGCTTTGGGATAGGAGCACACACCCATGAATTTCTTTGCAGGCTTCAGGTCCTGGTTAGCAAACAAACCTTTGGACACATTTCACAGAAAAAAATGCCGAAAACACTACTAATGGAGAAGGCAACAAGTGGAAGGTCAAAATGTGTTACCAGGATTTTGCTCAAACCTTTCCTGGCAAGCAGACTGGTTCTGTTTGTGGCTCATCACGTGGAGATGAGGAAGCAGTGTTAAGACAACAATCACTGGCAAAGCAAAGGTTAGACAGGCACCCTTCACCTCCTGGAAAAGTGTACAAATTCCTGACTACGAGCACTGCTTTGGTAGAAGGACAGTAATACTATCGCTGAGAAAAATGGTTGCATGTTAGTAAAGCCTAAGGACGGTAGCATTAGTTTCTCTCCAGATTTGGGAGAAAATTTTGTTAATGTATTTTTGCCTTTTTATGTTTGACATTAAATGTCTGACAGTGTATGTTTGACTGAAATTCTTCCCTCGTGAGCATGAGGGCCGTGGTTGATGATTTCTGTAGGCAGATCGCCACTATCAGGTGGCGATCCTGATAGTTTTTGTTAGCCTCAAGTGAGCGCAGAGGCGGCGTTAGCATTGCAAGCCAGGCTACTACTTGCTTCTGGTGGAGCAGTAGAGCAGGTTTGTGCTTATAAAACTTTTTCAGGCCTATCTTCTGGTCATGGGTGAGATAGAAACTCTTGCTTTATGGCCTAGAGAATGACGCTAAGGCTTCATCTGCTTCTGTTTCCCATTCATTTGAATTGACTACAAGGTTATTTTCTCTAAAGACATGCTTTTGCCTGAGTGTTTGTACCGTGATTCTCAAGAGGGGCATTGATCTCCCTAGCACATCAGCAAGAGTTATCAGGGTGAGGAAGATCATAGCAGTTGATAACAAGCTGAGTTCATAGCAAGGGAACTACCTTGGGATTTCAGGCACAGGTGCCTGGATTGGTTTGATTTTGTCATCAGACGTCAGTGAAATGTTTTGCCTGGGACAGCAGCAGCAGATGGTGATAGTCTGTGAAGTGTTTTGCACAAAAGATGGATTGACCATCCCACCACATCCATTCCCAGGAGCAAGGGAGATGTCAGTGTCTCCTGTTTGAGGTTACTGCTACCGAGCATCAGTGCAGGCATCACTGATTTCTTGGGGAAGCCCAGCCCTGGTGGCAGGTATGCTGTGAGCAAGAGCCCATCCCCCTTTGTTCAAATGCACTGTTGGAAACATGCGGCTGAGCAAACCAAGAGAAGTAATTTAGCAAAATAGAAGGGCAGGTGGGAAAATAATTTATTTCTTCTGTCTTTTACGGGCATTTGCTGGTTTTCCATCTGGGCTCGGGTTGTTCAGTGCTCTCACAAGGTTTAAGTAAGGGTCAGCTGCTTGTTCAGGCACAGTCAGTAATTACTTTCATCTGTTTGCAGTTGTGCTCCTTGCAGGCAGGGAGATCCTTCAAAGTTCAGCCCCCTTTTATCTTTGACTTTAAACCAATACAAAGCTGGCACTGTTGTTTTATTAGAACAGTTAGATAAAACTAGACCTAATCCAGCTCTGAAGGTGCGTTGTTGCTGTATTAGCATACGAAATGCACTGAAATTAGTCTGCTGACATGTGGGGAATATATGGAATTTTTGTGGTTTTGAACATTTCAAAAGCCCACGTTCTTCAATTTGCCTCTGAAGAGCTTTGCTTCCTGAAACCAGTGCCTTTTCTTTTACAATGCAAGTCAGGAGGCTACTGTCTGTTAGGGTTTACTTCTCGCTATCTGTTAGTTATTATTAGAGAAATGTGCAGGCACTTTGCAAGACACTTCTGTAAGAAACCAAACGGGTTTGTTTTAGTTTTCTTTCCCCTTTTCTGAGAGGGTTAGGGGAGTCAGTTGCTATTTCCTCTAACAGACTTTGATGCTAATACATAGTTACAGCAGCTGCTAACATTCAGGTGAATGTCTCTTAAGGGTGTAACCCACGTTTATTTTGTATAATAATAAATATGAGGTTAAATATAAGGTTAAAGATATGGATTTAAACATGCAGTGTTTAGCATGGACAGCACTGTTCTTGGTTTTGCAGTGTAGACTGCTTTTGTGGCAGCCATAGGCTTGTTGGGCACACAGCTCTTTCTCTCTGCTTTTTTTTTTTTAAATTGTGTGTAAATGCCAGGAGGATGGTAGTAAGGTCCAAAGCCCACCTGCATCAGCAGAGCCCTTGCCGTGGACCACAGCAGACTTTAATTCCAGTGCTGACACCAGGGGGGGTGATCCCTGGCATTCCTAAACCCATGTAACTGCAGCAAAATGTGACCCCTCTTGTGTTCAGCCCTGAGAATCCCACACATGGAAAGACAGAGTAAATCCATATGCAGGCCTCTGTTTTCTTTAGTGAGGTTGTTGTCCCTGGAGGAAATGAAGTATCTTCTTGTATAAGAATGTTGTGAGAAAGAATGGAAATTACTTCCTTTCTTTTTCTATTTCTAGTAGAAATAACCATCAAAGACTCCATCTTCCCAGTAATCTCTCAGTCTCTTGGGCTTTCACAGAAGAAAACAAGATATTAAACACAAAAACATTATTGTTTTTCATTTAAATCTAAATTCTGTGAATGTCAGTTTGGACTTTTTAGCTGGCTTTTTCTCTGGAGCAAGTTAGTAAACGTTTTACAAAGCTGTATTTGTAGTCATTTGGGTTTTGTTTTATTAATTGAGAATCTGTGAAGAGCATCTGTTACTCTGTGTCCACAGCATCATCTCAGCCCCATTTGGTGAACCGTTCTGCTGGCTTAAGAACATCTTTAGAGCTGACAAGAAGCAGTTAGGACAACAACTGTAATTGGATTTGTAATCCGGAGGATCTCTCTCTGTCTTGCTTCCCACTGCTCTGTCAGACAGAGGCTAAAGGAGGGAAGAAAAGAAAAAAATCACATTCATCTTCTCCCTTGTGAACTGCTGTGGTGAAAAGGGATGTCCTGCTCAAGCTGCTGCCTGGCAGAATGGAGCACAGTGTTGAGTCTAGCAGGGGCCTGGTTCATGGCTTGCTGGCTGGTGGTGGCTGGTTGTCTCTTCTTTCTGGGGCAAAACCAGTTGCCCTAGGCCCTGCTCAAACATCAAGCAAGAGGACCATCTTTGCTCTGAAGGGCAAAGTGTGATATGCTTTTACCTTGCAAGTTTTTGGAACACCGCTGCCTCTCTTTGGGAATTCGCTGCTGCCTTAGTTAGAAAGGGTTATTTGGCACAACTGGAAAATGCCTCGGAGGCTGCAGACCTCAGCTCACTAAATCAGCCTGACATTTGCTGAAGATGAAGAATGTGTCAGCTTGGGTGCAAGGCAAAAGCTCATGAAGCACTCTGCACTGGGGCTCAGAGAGCTGAACAGCAGTAAGGCTGGACAGCAGTAGGCTGCGGAGTCTCTTGCCTGATTTGGCACTCACCGTCCTTGCGCTGGTGTAGTGAGTTTGGCTTTCTCTGACCAACTGACCTTAGTTCTTAAATTATGAACAGCTACAACCAGTGTTAGCACTGTGGGTGGCTTGAGTCAAGTGGAGTTGAATGCCTTCTCCGTGCTTGTTCAAAAGCTGAACTCAAGTAAGGCAGGCATTCATGTTCATCCGTGTTCAGGCATCATGGGAATGCTTAGTGGTAAGCACAGCACGTACTGATCGGGTAACCCTATTGAAATCAGGGCCAGGGTGTGAGCTGTGTCTGCAAGCAGGTATTTGTGCATTTGGGATTGTGGCAGTAGCAATTTTGCAGTAATCCCCCATAAAGGAAGCGTTTCTGGAGTGTCCAAGACCTTCCACACTTCACTTCTCATTACTGGGGTGGTGTAGAGTTAGTCCCTGTTGCCCAAGTTACATAAAAGACTTAGTTCCCTTTAGGGCTGGATTGTGGGGTGGATCAGTAATAAATCTCATATTAAAGAACGAGTTACAAAGGAGAGGTGTGATGCGGAAGAAAGCATTTGGGATGAAGGTAACGCTGGCAACTGAATGAATGTGTGTTGGGAGCTCCTCTAAGGGCATCTTTCTTCCTATCGCTGTTAACGATGGGATTTTCCTGGATTGGAGGAAAGAATAAACAAAGACCTGGTGCTCTCTCTCTTCTTTCTGCTCTCTTCAAACTGCTTTCTCAGTTTGAAATCCCACTTTGTTATGAGAAAGGTGAGGGACACTTTTCCATTACAGCAGCTACTTCCTCATTCCCTGTCATCAGCGCTGAGGTATCTCATGCTCCTGCAGAGTTTTAGGCTGATATCAGTGCTCTTGATCTGTATATGCATCATATCCCAGAACTAGGTTATTCTTCCCAAATGTACTTTATGTGTGTGACCATGAAGATACCCTGAAACCTCATCTCAATTCCCTTGGCTAAAGCAATAATAAATTCAATGATGACTACTTCATAAATGAACCTTTATTCATTTTGGAGTTTTATTTCAAAGGATATGTGTTATAGAGAGCTCTAAAGCATAAAATTATCCATGCAAATATAATCCCAGTGTAAAGCCATTGATCTAATTCAGATTTCTTCTTTGTGTCAAGACTGCTCTTCCAGCTCCCACCACTTCCTGAATGTCTGTGGTTTGATGGAGCCAAGGCATTAGAAAGATGTATTTACTGATAAAGAGCCTGTGGCTTAATGGGAGGAAGGTTTTTGCAGTCACAGGGATTTGGCACAGGCAAGGTGACAGGGGCAAACATACCAGAAAGGAGGCAAGTGCCTTGCCAAGGCTAAGCTGATAGACATTAGCAGGTAGAGGGAAAGAAGACCAAATCCTGGAACTATCACTTGGGCTGAGGAAACACATGCTATAATCACAGAAAGCATTTATTACTTTTCAGAAGAAATTCCTTCACTAGATTACTGGCAAATGGTAATTTTATGGTAATGACAAATTGCAGATATATTCTCCAGAATCCTGGAAAACACTTAGCTGTAGTGGGAAAAATGCCCTGGTTCATCTCTTTAGCATGTCACTCTTTCTGTTTAGAAATTCAGAGTCCCACAGGATTAGCTCTAGGACCTGTGCTGTTCACAGCAACCCCAAAAAAGCAATCCAGACACAACAGTGTCCTCAGCATTGGTTATTTCTTGGGTGAAGGAGCTATGGAAGGGCATGGCCACCCCACAGACATGTCTACCAAGTGAGTGCTCACTGATTGCCAGGCGGCCAGAGGGTAGGAAGGGGAGAACAAAAGACATTCTGCTGCTCTCTAACTGCTGGGATGTGCAGTTTTTTTGCTTTCTTTAAAAAGATGGGGAGGAATTTGAAAAGAAACGGAGAAAGATAATCAAAGGCATAAAATGAGTTTGGCATGAGGAGAGAGTAAATAGAATAGCATTCTTCAGTTCCAAAAGAGATATCAGACAGTAGAAAAAGACCTGATAAAGGTCTATAAAATCACTAAGAAGCTGGAAAAGGTGACCATATAGCGATTATTCACTGTTTCTCACAATAGAGGAATTGAGGGCAGTCAAAGGAAATTTTCAGGTAGCAAATTTAAAATGAGCAAGAAACACTTTGTTCACATGACAAACAGATAGGTTGTGGAATTGGATGCAGCTGAGTACTGTGGAGTTATACATGAGATCAAGAATTCACAGAAGATAGGTCTCTCAAAGATTATTTTAAAAATGAAGTGTGGATGCAACTTCTTGCTGTGGAATTTTCTAAGCTATAATGCTGACAGCTGCCCCATTTTGTACCATGGCCCTAAACTTCTGGTACCTGCCAAAGACAAGGGACAGGGCTAGACGAACCCATGATGGTCTAACTAGATCTGGCCCACCATGTCTTTTCCGTGTTCTCACGTACACATATGTTGTGGTATTCCAAAATATGTTGTTGCTTTTGTTGTTTTTGGCTATGTCTGGACAGATTTCTTTGGAAGGTTTCAGGTCTGTCCTCGTGTGGGACTGAGCTCCACAGATCAAGGGATAAAGTTTGGATTTCAGTATGCATGAAAAATATTCAAGTGAGATCCAGTACTCTGGCATGAGTCCTGTATTCCCTGTTCTTTCTATCCCCACAGTAAATTGATGATGACTTTCACAAGGTAGAACAGATCAGGTATACAGATATATATTCCTTAAAGGGAAACAGTGTTGGAGGACATTAAGTAATGCATCTGAATTAGAGCTATTCAAAATGCTTTCATTCTTTCATTCCTTCACTCTGCAAGGGACAAACCAGCTGCTAACCATGGGTGCGGGCTACTATGTACAGTTCTGGACAGTCATGCTCCAGGCTTGACATGCTGTCTGCTCTGCCCATGTGCCAAACAGCATGGACACACGGCTGTCTGCAGAGACCCTCCATGCGGGACTCCTGCTTCTGCTTCAGAAAGGCCTGATGTCCTGAAATCCTGGACAGACAAACTGTGCTGGGTGATGCTGAAGGGGAAAAGGATCCAAAATGTTCTTAATCCCACTTGTCTGCCATTAAGTCCATGACTGTAAAAAGTGCTTTGCCACCAGGATACAAGAAAAACTGCCTTAGCAAGTGCAGTGATTCCCAAGGCTTATTAGGCTGCTTAGTGCTTAGGAGTAGCTGGAAGCTGTGCTATAGTTATTATTATAATTGAATCATTTAAAGTTTCCTTCCTTTCAGCTAGAAGGTTTGTAGCTGGGGTTCTGATTTCAGACTGTATGTCAATCTGATTACTATTTTAGTTACACCTTTTCTACTCTCACATTGTCTGTTGTTCCGGTTTTTAGCCCTGTATTCAAGATATAGAGGGATAGGAATCAGGCAGATGCGTGCTGCAGCCTTTTCATTTCATGTAATTGCCTTCTCTAAGAATTCAAGCGAGACCGTCTTTGTGGTACTTCTCAGTTTCACACTGCTTGTGGATGAAATGCCTGGGCATGCAGAGCTTGCAGAGACCACTGTCTGCTTGCACCGAGATAGTCGATAAGGACCCAGAAAGCCAGGAGCTTTTCTTCCATGTGTCCGTGATGCCATGGCAAAAGTGGTCATTTTTCTATCATGAGGATTATTTTAATGTCTTTAAGAAACTTGCTTCTAAATCTTCATAGCTGTAATTCTTTTGCATTTTGATAATTTTCCTCTTTAAAGTTTGCTACTATCTACCCTACGTCAGTGATTTCAAACCCGCCCCCCACCCCACCC
>NW_009221366.1:53733-66627 GCF_000690835.1 Fulmarus glacialis | reverse complement strand
CCCCCCGAACTGGCAGGCATGGAGTGGCCAGCTGGAACAGAGCAGGATAATGACTGCCTTTTCTACACCCACAAATTGCAATTAATGCTAGAAAAATAACTTGATAAAGGAGTTAATGCTGCATTCGCTGTGTCAGCTGTGGAGCACAGCAAAGCTGCACTTGTTCCCGGCGGAGGGTGTTCATGCCCTGGAGCTGTGCTCCCAGGAGTGTTGTTACACGAGGTTTTCCCTTCCATCTGGGAGCAGTAAATTCTCTTTCAAACGGCTTTAGGCAGCAGACTGAATGCATGCAGGACCTGCATCATCTCTGCTGCCTCTTTGGAGCCCCGTTCATCTAGATAACTCTCTCTTTTTTATCTTGTTCTTCTAGGGATATCTATGCCCATTCCGGTCATTGGTTTGCAGGATGACTCCAGGGTGTTTGTAAATGGGACCTGTGTCCTCAATGATGAGAATTTCGTCCTCATTGGATCCTTCATGGCGTTCTTCATCCCTCTCATCATCATGGTGATCACCTATTGCCTGACCGTCCAAGTGCTGCAGAGACAGGCAACGGTGTTCATGTGTGGAGAAGTGCCCAAGCAGAGGAGGAGCAGCGTAAACTGCCTCAAGAAGGAAAACAACGCAGAGAACATTTCAATGCTTCACAATCATGAGGGGGCATCTCACTTGAACTCTCCTGTAAATAAGGAGGCAGTGCTTTTTCGGAAAGGAACTATGCAGTCCATCAACAACGAGCGAAGAGCCTCCAAGGTCCTGGGCATCGTCTTCTTTTTGTTCCTCATCATGTGGTGCCCATTTTTCATCACTAATGTCATGTCTGTCCTTTGCAAGGAAGCCTGCGATAAAGACCTCTTAAGTGAACTACTTGATGTTTTTGTTTGGGTGGGGTATGTTTGCTCTGGGATTAATCCCCTCGTATACACACTCTTCAATAAAACGTACCGCAGGGCTTTTTCCAATTACATCCGTTGCCAATACAAGACCAGTAAAAAATCAGCACTGCGGCAGAATCAGTGTCTGAATGTTGCTTCAACAGCTTTATATGGGAAAGACCTGACTTTAACTAGTTATCGAAACGGCAATGAACTCAATAGCATGGAACTAGATGAAGTTGAGGAGGGCCTTGAAATGCAACCAGGGACTTCAGAGCTCTCCATAAACAGCTGTAATGTTGTAAGTGAAAGAGTGAGCTGTGTGTAAAGGTGGCTCACACAGCCTTTTGCTATGGTGTATCTGTAGCCAAAATATATTGTGTAAAAATGTAAGTGTTGGTCAAAGGACAATGTAAATATTGCATTCTGAACAAAGCTTTTTTTTTTTAAAGAAAAAAAGAGTTGTCTTTCCAGTCCAGTACTTAAAATCATATATATTAATATACTGCAGTGAAGTTTAAGGTTCTATATTTACTGTTAATACTAGATCAGAACTATTAGTTACTTTGCATATGTCATGGACAAAATGTTTGAATTCTTCTTCCACTGCATGAACAAAAATGCTGAATATTTATCTCAGGTGGCATTTGCTGGAGTCCAGAATGGCACGTTAATAGTTATATATCAAATACATGCTATTAGACTTGGTCAGTATAACTTTCTTTTTCAAGTTGACAGTAAATATATACTTTAAATCCTCACCCCTATTTGTGCCGTGTAAAGACTGTGCAGAAACCTGGCAGAGAGACATCATGAAAGTGTAGCGGTTGTGCAGGCACCTGGCCAGACGTGTCCTGTTACGGGTAGTGGCCTGCTGCCATACTGGGGCAATATTGCACTTCAAGGGACCTCTGTTAAATTTTGACTCTCTCCCCAATCCTGCTGTTTTCTTTCCGTTCCCCAGCAGGCTCCGGCTCCCCTAAGGAAGGTGGGGAATGCAGTTCTGGTGTGGTTTTGCGATCCTGGCTAGGATCACTTGCACACTTGGAGAAGAAGCATGAGAAACAGCGCGAACCCCAGTTATCTGCTTCAACCATTTTATAAATGGAGTACCTCAGATTTATAAAAAGCCCTCCTTTGGTCTTATAGATAATCATCAGCTCTGGGATGGAGCAAGCTGTGCTCAGTGTGGATGGCACTGCCTTCACAGATTGCTTGGATGATCAGGGTCTTTGATTGACCTGGAGAAGAGCGCTCTGGCTTTGTAGGAGCTCTTGTCTTCTCGGTCCTCACATCTATTTATTCCTTAGCTTGTTTACCATTTGCTTTTATTTTTCAACATCCTGGGACTTGCAGTGCTGGTGATAAAACCCTGCTTTGGGTGTAGAGCAGAAGCTGCTGTGCACTTAGTGCTGGTCGGGGTCAGGCTGTGAGGTGCAGGATACGCCTCCCTGGGGGATGCTCAGGAGAGAGGCATAAACAAGGATCCCTGCTCATTTCTCCTGACTCAGGAGGGGGTGAGCAGAGCTGGACGCAGTAGTGACTGGAATAATTTGCTGGCGATGTGGTTCAAAATCAAACAATGACCAGGGACAGGAAGGAAGCAGATGTGGAGCTAGTCTACATGGAATATTAATCTGGATTAACTTTTAAATTTGATTTATTCCATTTCACTCCCAAAGTAAATTATAGTATATCATATTAACACCACTTACATCTTAATGAAAGCATCCACATTGGGATTTAATGCAGTTTAAGTAATCTGCTTTTAATTCACACCATGTATAATTTGAATTAATTTTCCTCTGTGTTCCTGTGTAGACAAACCCTCCAAGGCATTGTGTCTTTCTGGCACTGTGCCTCTGGGGTGATGCCTGTCATGCAATTTCCCTTGCCTTCTTCAAGGGAGATAATGCCAGATATCACCCGTAAGGTTTTAACTACTACACAAATGCTGCAGTGCCCATCTAACATGGATTCATTTAGCATCACTGACAGCCTCTGGCTATGAAAATCCTCAGAACAGAAAAGCTTACACTAGGCATAGATAAATTGGATTTTACTAACATGAACTGCTTATACTCTATGCTTGCTGTGTTCATCCCACCAAAATTAACTTGTAGAAGAAATGGAAAATTCTGCTAGTGGTTTCGCACAATGTTGTGCTGTTGCATTGCTGTGTACAGCAACAGCCTCGCTGAGGCCACTACCAAAACACAACATACGGGTTGCATCTGCTGCTGGGTTGCTCCCAGCCTGATGCGCTGAAGTTGATGGTCCTCTCTTCTCCCTCATCCCTTCCTGGGAAAAATCCATGGTATTTCCATACAGGCAGGCAAGATATCCCAGTGCGGAGTGGAGCTTACTGCTTGCAGAAGGCAGCGGAAATGCACCATATGCCAGCCTGCTGATACCGCCACGAATTTGAATGCTCGGGAATCCACTTGCCTTTCCAAAAGTCTGGTAACCAGTAGGAAAAGGACTGGCCAGAGACACAAACTTGTGCCTTCAGTGACTGCCCTTTGCTCTGAGTCAGATTTGACTATCTCAAACAGTACAGAAAAATTAGAAAGATCACATTGCTTTTTAAGTTCTTTTTTTTCCTTGAGTGAATTCATAGCACATCTTTTCCAAACATGTATATGTGTGTGTGTGTACATATGTGTGAGTGTGTACATATATATACATATATATATATTTAGAAGCCAACCACAGACTTTGAAAGCATTTAGCAATAAGTTGAATTACAGTAGCTTCTAGCATATGTATGAATAGGTCATATGTGAATAGCTCATTTTCCACAGCATCCTCAAACTCGCTGTAAGTCCACACACAGGCATTGTCTTCGCATAGGAGCCTTCATGTCTACCCTTGCCGGTTCTGTTGTATGGGCAAAAAGGGAACCTACTATATTTGGATGTAAATAATGGGAACTGAACAGAGAATTTACAGAATTTTTATAAATGTTTTTAAAAAATTCAGCACCAGAACTGTAAATATGTCAAGCGTTGCGACTCAGCTGGACCCGTACGTGATATATGTCACTTGTTTAGATAAACAGACAAGGGGACTGCCTTACAGCGCCTGCGTTCTCTCCCAGCCAGCGGGTGATAACGTTTTTGTGAATGGTTAAATACTGTCACTTACCCAACTTCCTTTGGGTCATTTACATCAGGGTTTTGTGATGCTGCTATTAATTTATTAAAGAAAGTTTGTTGGTTTAATCACTCTTAATTTTTTTTCATGGTCTATCAGAAAATAAATAAATGAACATGCCCTCTCTTTCTTTTATCTGTCCCCAATTAAAATCTTTCCTGAGCGAAAGATATGTCCTGACCAAAAAACAAAATAACAACAAAACATGAGGGTCAGGATGAGGATAACTTCCATTTCTTCTCGCACACTTGAAGTATGGCCCACAGTTGCTTAATCACAGAAATTAGTGTCCGCAGATATCCCAACACTTCCAACCCCAGAACTTGTTAAATACAAAGACGGTGATAAACTATTTCCCTTCTTCTCCTTGCTCCCTCCAGGAATAACTGTTAAAAATTACATTTTTTAAAATTACCTCAGTTTGAAGAATTGGTTTAGTTCTCTGCAACTTAACCAAAGTCAGGTTGTCCCCACAGCAGCTTTGCTTCTCATGAGCTGTAGTCATTAACCATGGCCAGGTGGTGCCTCAAGAAGCCCTGCCCTAGGGCTGCCTGGTGGGAGTGCCCACTGGAAGTTTTGTGTGAGTCCTCAAACCTCAGCTCAGGCACAGTTTTGTCTTACGAATAGTGTGTGTGGTGGTGTTTTGTTTTGAGTTTGGTCTGAACAAGTGAAAATAATTCTTTGGAAATGGTGCTGTAGGCTAAAATGTGTTGGTTGCTTTGTTTCCCAAACCACGTGGGAGATGTGCAGGCAGGCTGCCTGTGAGACTGAGCGTGCACATAGAGGCTCCGACCCAGCAAACAGACCACCCTGTTTGACTTGCATCAGGGAGTCTACTCGTGGGATCAGCCTCTTCCTGAGCTGTAGGGACTTGCAGCCTTTCCCACCAGAGGCCAGAAGCAAGGCTGGCCATGTCTGCTCAGGCACAAAGCCTTGTGGCTGAGCAACCTGGCTTCCAGACCTGGGGTGGCTCAACTACATCTGTGACATGTTGCCCCACACAGCCAAGTCTGGGGTGTAGCATCCATGGAGTCAGCTGTGGTGGCTTTGGGGACCTCTGAGGGGCTCAAAGGCTGTCCTTTGAGGACAAGGGCCTGCTCCTTCAGTCCTGTGCCCGCTGAAGATAAGAGCAGCTACCCAGAGGCTGTGGCATTTGGGAGGCGATATGGTTCAGAGCCAAAGCTGATGCCTCAAGGCGTCCCACCTCAGCATGGCTCTCCTTGTTTTAATGACTTGTGAATCAGCAGTAGTTTTTATCCGAGTGATAATTTAAAGATGTTAATGTTAGGTGATGTGTGAGTAGTCAGTGTGAACAGCTTAGTGCCTTTTTCTCTATAGAGACACTCATGTTAACTGTTAGTGCCTTTCTTCTGGACAGCCCTACGAAGAGCTTCATCACTGGCGTGGAGCGCGGCCAGTGCTCTTCCCTTCCAAGTCAGCAGACTGACTGCAGTCATCTGATGTGCTGGAGCCACGAGGGCCCTGGATATGGACACCCAAATTCCAAAGGAAAAATGTTTTTTAAAGAAAAAAAGCAAACCACAAGCAGCTCTTCAGAAATATTGTTTAGCTTTGAGCTAGTGAAGGGTGTCTGATATTCTTGCAGACAAATTATGCTAATCTGGCATTCCAAAAGCAGCGTCCATCATGTGATAAAGATGCAGATGTCTCTTGGATGGGTTTCCTCCCTGGGTCACAGTATCATTAGGATAGCTACATGCCAAGCCAAGAACTGCACATGGGTTTTTCTCCATTTCAGACTGGGGTGGAAAAGGCATCAGAAGCTTTTTCCTGGGAAAAAGCGTACAAAAACCACCAAGCCTTGGGCAGGTGCAGCAGAAGGATGGACAGATGAACGCACACGTCTGCACACAGGAACACACACATCCCAGAGCCCCAAGAGAGCAACAGGAGATGTCATCATGCTTCAGTCTTCCCTTGAAAAAATGGGAATAGCTGAACAGCTGGCAAGGAAACCTGTGATGGAGATCCAATGCAGCTGTAGGTGTGGGCTGTTCTAGTGATAATGTACTGGTGGGGGTGCATGTACCAAAAAACGCTTTTATTTTTTCACAGTTAAACTATGAAGTTGTTATTGACTGTTCTGCCTCTCCCTCATTTTTCTTTAAGTCTCAGGTCTTCTGCTTGTTTGCTTTTACCCACACTGAAACTTGTGCTCTGAAGCTGTCAGAAGTCGACAAAATATCTATGTGATATGTCATTCCCTCTCAGCTGGGATGCTGCAATCCCATAACAACATGGAGATGGAGAGTCTTCAGGTGAGTGATTTTAGACATCTATGAGACAGACAATCAATGCAGCAAGGCTTGCTTGCCGATTAAAGAACCACACCAGATCTTTAACGAACAGTCAGGTGCATGAGCTACGCACTGAAAAATTTGGCTTAAAACTAAGTCATGGGTTCTGTTGATGGCAGGAGCATGTGTCAGTACACGGGCAGGGAGCCTGGCAGCGCAGGGTGCCCCGAGCTGTGCGCTGCCCGGGGCAGCCCTGCTGCAGGCTCCCTCCGGGAGGGTGCTTGTTTCACCGCCCGGCACTGCGTGTCCTGGCACACTGCCCAGCAGGACTTACTCCACTCTGTGCTGAGCAGTGCAAATGCATAAAAAGTTGCAAAAGCCTGACCTCCTGGGCCACAATTTCAAAGTTTTGGGGAGGGGCCTAGCAAGTGGACAAGTTTTTATTGTGGAAAATTGAGACTGTGAAGCAGTCCTTGTTACGTATTACATCTCTCATGAATGTTGCATTATGTTCTGCTTCCCCAAAAAACGAAGGGTCCCTTAGCGTATAAATACAATTTCCCCAGCAGTTGGGGGACATGGGACAACGGCTGCTGCACTGTCACTCCAGTGGGCTACCAACAATTAGGTGTTAGGTACAATTAGGACTTGAAAAATTAATCATGCAGCGTTACATAAGGGCATGTTAAATCCACTGTTCTGAACTTTCCTGTGCTTGAATCGTAATTAGTTCAACAAATTGGATAAATTGTTTAATTAAAATACAGCCTAATTATCCAACGTATGTTTTTAATAGGATCTAATTGTGGCATTTTGAGTTATTTAAATTGCTGATACACTAAAAACAATCCGTAGGCTGGTGCCTGTTAGACCATTGCCTGGTTGCATTTGTGTGTGCTGCTGATGTTAGTGCATCCTCCTGCAAAAGAACAGGTGGGTGCTAGTGATGGATGCTCATCAAAGCCACTGAAGATTTTAATTAGGCTCCTTTTCCCTTTCCCTGACTAGAACAGCTCTTCTGCAACTTTTTGGGAAGGTGCCCCTCCTGCGGAGCCCACACTTCCCAAAGATCATGATATTGCTCAAAGCAGTAAGGTAAGTGCAAATGCCTGGCAGAGATCTCAGCTGTGTTGGGGGCTCCTCCCCTATAGGCACTAGTAGTTCATGTCCCAAAATGTCTTCAGAGAGGATCCGTGGGTCACAGTGACTCACCCATGAAGACATGGCAATGTTTAGCTCCCTCAACTAAGTACTCGCCCTTCTTTTGCAGCACAGCCACAAGGGCTGGCACACAGGTGGGCTCAAATGAGCATTTGGTCTATCTTGCACCTTTCCTAGGTGTTGCTGAAGAGAAAACTGCCTGTATCCTCTACCAGCCTGTCCTACGATGGCATTTAGCAAAGCGGTGGGATCCGTTACTGACTCCATGCAACAAAGCAGGTAATGCAGCAAACCATGGTGAACAAATGGTGTTTTTCCTTAGCCAGATCTTTACTCCTTGAGGGTAAATGAATGTGATTGCCTGTTGCGCTGTAGTTAGTTGGCACTTCTGCTTTAAAAAATAGACAGGACTGTGTGTTGGGCCTGAGCAGCAGCCCCAGTGACAGGCATCGTGCGGGCACACAAGTCCAAGCAGGGGCATAGAAAACCCTTTTTATGAGAAGAGAGTAGAAAGCTTGGCTTGTTCCTCCTAGCAGCGAAAGATGGGTGAAGAAAGCTCTCCATCAGGACATCAGGGAGTGCTTGTTCTGACTAAGGAGGGAGAGGAGCTCTTTAGGCTAGAGGAAAACATTGGCATGCAAAAAGGGCCAGAAATAAACTAGGAATTAGAAGCAGGTTTCTAATAAGTGGAGTATTCCAGGTCTGGGACAGCACTTTCTAGTGAGGCAGCAGTAACAGCAACTGAAAAACTTATTGAGGGCTCTCTTGCATTCATGCAGAAATTTATGCTATAGGGGTATGGCGGGAGGGCCCAACTCAGCCCTTATGTCCTCAGCCTCCCGGTTGTCAGAGCTCAGGCACCAAGGCAGCCATCTGCACGGCAGCATCTCTGACCTCCCCAGCGACGTGTCCTAAAGTATAGAAGGAACAAACATCTTGAAGCAAGAACAATATTTTTGTGCTATGGTCCTTCCAAGTCCTAGCACAGCCATAAAAAATGCCACAATTTTGGAGGAAGGCAGGCGAGGCCATGCCAAGTCAGTGCGTCTCCCGCAAGTAGGACAACGTAAAGTCAAGGGATCGTGAAGGCTGTGTGTTCCCAGCCCTGAGCCAGCCCCAAATTGTGTGAAGCAATATTTCATTTGCATTCTCAGAAGCATCCAGAAAGAACCAGCTTGGCTAGCCCAAGCCTGACTGCATGCAGTCACGTAAGTAAGTTTTATTTACCCATAGCAGCATTTTCATGGACATTAAGTGTTATTGGAGCCAGTCTCAGTCTGCCCTGGAGAGCTGCAGCATTGAGGTAATGTCCTGTTGGGCTGCCATTAACTGGTGTAGTTGAGAAAATGCTGGTGAGCAGTTTTAAGGGCTGAAAGCCTGCTTTGTGCTTGCACTGTCTGACTTTTCTAATGCTTTTCTTTGTCACTGCGTTTCCAACTGTGCAGCCAGGAACTTCATGCTTTTGCTTCAGTAAAATAAATTGTGGTGTTGGCCTTTTAAACTCTCTGTTGTTAAAAGTGGACTCAGCTGAACCTGGCAGGCAGCAAGGTTATTGTTTTCTCAGTGTGAGTGTTTCTAAATAAATTGGCAGCATGGGCACAAACTTTTGGCAGCTACCAGCCAAGACCAATTTGAGAGTCCCAAAGGTTGGGACGTGTTTCCAGTTCAACAGTTAAGAGCTGGAACATCATCAGATAAAAGGCAAGGACTATCCTCTCCTGGGCTTTATGCATCAGATGGGGACCTCTCGGTGGCACAGTGGCTCTCCCAGGCTCCCTGGGCGGCCCCGGCTCTGCGGTCAGACCCTGTGAGGGTGCAAAGGATGTTCAGGTACCTAGAGGCAGGATGGGATCCTGCATCTGTTGTTGCTGGTTTCTTCTCCTGTCTAAATTTTCTGCAGCCATTCCATAGAGAAGGCTGTATGCACTGCATGGTTTAACACATTCTTTGCATCTGTTTGCTGTTACTGAAGCTGCACTTGTGTGCCATGGCCACACAGGGAGGGGGGCTTGGGGAGGGGAGGTTGACATATTCAAGGGTGGCCTGGAGGCTGCAATTCTTGTAAAGATCAGGTTTTGCACAAGCAGACTTGCAGAAAAGGCTTGCTGTGGACTGCAACAACAGTTGACACACAGGGTGACAGGATCGACAGCAGATCCAAAGCAGGATGGAGCTGGGGACGGTTGGACGCTTACAGGCGCACATGTTCACACGGGGCACTTGGCATCTTAGGTTTATCTGGCGTATGTTCCAGTGCAACCTTTCTTTCCAAATGTGGGCAGATAAATAGATCTTCAGTGCTCTGAGCCTGACCCTGTGCCTGGATGGTGAGGGACTGACGTGTTTACAGATTTTAGCCTTGAAATATAGAGCTTTCTCTCCCAAGAACCACGTTTCTGTTTGGTATGCATGTTTTCTCTACCACTGCATGAATTCCAGTGAAGAACATTCTGCCAACCTTCATTTGTTTTTAAATCATAAAGATATCTAGATAAGTGAATTCTGTTAAAGGAAGGTTTTTCTCTGGTTTGTAAAAAAAGCCCTGATATTTATTACTTGGGCTTTTTTCTAAATGAAAATGACTCCTGCAAGTCCCTGGTGCTTTGGTGAGGTGAGGCATCCAAGCACACCAAAGGTGTGACATGCCTTTACCACCTCCATTCACAGCTTCTCAGGCAAGGAAAGAAAAAAAATAGTTTGCGGATGATCACTGATGACCATGGCTTAAATCCCCCCACTGCAGCTGCAGGAACTTGGGGCAACCTTTTGCACCTTCCAGCAAAAGGAGGGCAATGCAGCCTAATTCAGTATCTCAGAGAAGGCACAGGTGCTGCACAGGCTCTCCTTGATGTCAGAGATGAGTGTACGCGTTGTCAGGGACTGCAGCAGGGCAGACCCCCATGCTTAAGGATGCGCCTGCACTGAGCTCTCCGTGGAGTGAGACCTGTTTAAACACTGAGGTTGTTTCCAGGGCAGAGCCATCAGAAAAGGAAATGTCAAGGCCATGTTTAGGGTTTTTAAATTAGTTTTCTTTTTTTTTTTTAATATGTCTGGTGGCGTAACACTTGCTGAAATGGCATTTTATTTCCTGAGCAGAGCAGTCCCATGGTACTTTACTTCTCGACAGGGATCCAGTACAGGAGGCAAGCAGCCCAGGATGGCAGGGAGGCAAATACTCGGTTTTGGTGCAAACCTTGCGGTGGCCGTCATTTCTTAGCTGGTTGTTTTATCTCTCTGTATTCTGGGAAGAGGATCTCGACACAGATGCTTTGAAGAGCCATTTCAGCTGTTCAGACAGCTCAGCCACAATATGTTGCCTCAAATTGTTATGTTAAGCACATGCATCAGCTCTACTTGTTTGCCTTGAAGCTATGAGAACCACAGACCCTCCTGAGAAAATTCAGCTTCTACATAGACATGAAGAGCTTGGCAGCGCTCTCAGATGTACCCTGCCACATAAGGCAGTGAGCTGCAAACCTGCCGTGGCCCATGAAGCTCTTTAGATTTTTAGATGATATCGTTAGTTACTGCACTCCCAAATGTCGATACCTGGAAGCTGAAGCCAGATGGGCTGTGCTGCTTTACGTCCTTTCAAAATCTAGGTACTCCCTAGAGCTGCAGTAGCTCGGGGATGGGTGCTGAGACCTGTGGAGGCTCTGGGATGGGTGCTGAAACCCATGGTGGCTCAGGGATGCAGGACCTGACGCCAGAGTGAGACAGGGACATACAGCAGGGTGCAGTCCCCGCTCAGCTGAGCCTCCAGTTTGTGCTGATGGGGTATTTCTGTAGGTGCTCAGTGGCACGAGCATGGGAGGGGGGGCAGGGGCTGGTTTTGGCTGGCACATGCTATGGGAGATGCAGCTCCAGTCAGTGCAGCAGCGCTGGGCCATGGTCACGATGCCACGAGGCACAAGGGGTGATGTTACCCAGCAGTCAGCCCAGCGCTGAATGATGGAGCAAAGGTGTGACACTTCTCTGCTTAGCAGTACAAAAAGAACAAAACTCATCTATCTTACAGTGAGAGAATCATTGTCCCCTCTATTTAATTTTCATGCACTAAATACTGAATTCTGGTGAAAGCGATGCTCACCTGCTTTTCTCCTCCTCTGCGTCCAAGCACAGATGCTGACACCCAGTGGCCATGGAGTTTCTAGCGCCTGGACGAGATGGAAAACTTCAGCAAAGATGCCTCAGCCGGTGAGATACAACTTCTACCTTTTCATTTCCTCAAGTGCAATAGGAGTAAAGAGCTCCTGAGAGATGCCAGCCTTGCTTTATGTCTTTCAGCCATTGGCAGGTTATAGTGGTTGAAACACTTCAAAATCATGTATTCAGAGGCCAGTCAGAAAAATGAAAAAATATGAGGATGGATAATGAGGAAACAGAAGGTAAACTGGTTTTCAAATTATTCTCTTGTTGGCAGCTTGAAAATAGACCTCAGTGAGAGAAGGAGGGCGATTTTGTGAGTTCAGAGACCTTGGCATTCACCTTCTCTGTTTTGCTACTTCCCAAAAGCAGTTAGAATATGACAGATGCAAATTGATTTTGCATTTCCCTGCAGCATGCATAGGATCATGCTTTCACATGTTTGACAAGTATTGACATTCTCTAGGGAAAAAAACCCTGTAGGAAAGGTTGCTTCTTCACAAATGGCTCTAAGACTTATCAGTCAAAGACAGAGAAAAGACTCTAAACTCAAGGGTATGCAAAGGATTTTTCTTTGTATGTTTGGCAAAGATATGCCTCACCAGACACGCGGGGCTAAGATGGTAAAAACACCGGGGAATCCAGACATGAGCTGAAAACAATAAGAGCAGAGTATGCCGAAGGAGGGATTTTGAAAGTGCTTTACTGAAAATATTAATTATGGACTACAGCAAATGAATTAAACCACTGTAATGCAAATACTGTGTGAAAGAAATACATAATTAGTGTAATTCTATAAACATAGGGGAAAAAAGCATACTACTGAAATTCTAGCAAGGTTCAGGATGGAGAACTAGCAGCTGTCCACCTATTAGGACTAAATTTTGCACATGCTGCGGTGTGATTGCTGTGAGAAAGCGGGTGGGGTGTGTCTTACTGCTGCTGCGGTGAGGACGCTCTGCAGGGGTGAGTTTGGTGGGCAGGGAGCCCTGCACCAGGGCCAAGCCCGGCTTTCCTTACCTAAACACTCCTGTAAAGCTGCAGCATACAGATACCATAAGCAGATGTACTTAATTTATCACTCTGTTACTAGGCAGGTTTCTAGGCAGGCTTCAGCCTAACTTTTCTATTTTGTGGTTACTGAAATAGCTTTGATCTTTTTTGGGGTGAGTTCTAGCTGTGGAGGTACAACATCCGTTCCTTTGCAACCTATTACCTGAGCCCATTCTCTTTAATTCTTCTTCCCATCTTACCTCTTTTTGGACAAAATTAGACTAGAAACTTTAACCAAGCTTAAA
>NW_009221366.1:45855-53702 GCF_000690835.1 Fulmarus glacialis | reverse complement strand
AGCAGGTCGGGGTTGCCGCACCATTTGGCCCACTCCAAATGCCCGTGCCCGGCGTTCCCGCGTGGTGAAGTGGGTGAGATCGCATCAGATGTACCCAGGGCAGCAGGGTGGGCTTTAGCTGCCTGCCTCGCTTTTCCCCTGGGGGAAGTTCACTCGTGTTTTTAGTAGATGTTTAAACCGTTTAAGAAGGTGGCAGAACGTAAGAGGCCTACCAGGAATTATTTCCAGTAATGGCAAATCTCAGGGGGACTCTTTCCAATAGTTTTCCCTAGTGCTTTTTCTGGTTTCAACTATTATTAGTGCCCTGGTGGCAGTTCTGAAAACCCATAACCCAAATGCTACCCAGTTCTGCATGTGCCAAAGTCCTCTAGTTCCTGAAAGTACCCGAAAACCCTAGAACGAGCTTGGCTGAGCACCTCTGCTCATCCTGGTCATGCAGAGCAGGAGATCCAGGCTTGGTCCTCCCAGAGATTGCCCTGCCCTGATGGCCCATCGCTCTGCAGGGAGGTGCAGGCAGCCAGCCTCCAGAGCAAGTCAGAGCAAAATATTTGTGCTGTGCCGGCCAGGGGCAGCCGTGGTGTCAGGCTGTGCCCCTTGTTGCTGCAAAAATCCTGCTGGAGACCAGAGAGGGAAGGAGGGGGACTCTGCAGCTGGTGGGAGAGCACCAAGCAAAGAGCTGCTCTCTCCCATCGCACAGAGGAGGAAATGCTGTCCTGAGGCTCCTGCATCTGGCCTGTTGTATGAACCGTGCATTCCCTTGAATTGCTCTGATGAACATGTTTTGGAGATACCTGCAAGCCAGGTCTTCCTGAGCTGGGGCTGGGGGCTGCTTCTGGGCCAAGCCAGCTTTATTCCTGCTTCCTTCCCTCTCTTGTGGTTCCTTTCACCTTCTCTGTTAGATCAGTCAGTGCCTTGCAAGTCCAGCTCCCTTCTCCAATTCTCATGTGCTACCTTCATCAAGGTAAAACACAGTATTTCAATGCCCATTGCTCACAGGTACTTCCTGGCTGGCTGGCCAGAAGCCCCAGGAGACGGTAGAGGCAGAGGTTGTGTCTCATCAAAATAACAACAGACAGGAAACTTCATTTCTGCTCCAGTCTGTGCATAAACAATTTTTTTCTGGTGCTTTCCTCCTTTGGTTGCTCCCCAAATAACATTGGGTTGGTGCCCATTTAGCAGTGGAAGCAGCTGATAGCAATTGAATAATTTCGCAGTTGGATGTGTAAGACAGCACTTGCTGCGTTGTTTTGTGCCTGATTGGATTAGCATGGCTCTTTACATAGCTGATTGACGCAAACTTGATTTCCTCTCTGAGTTTCCACTGTTCACTAGAAATTCCCATTTTGACTAAATGCCCCTGCAAGAAAATATGTTTTCTGGGTTGTTCAGATGAAACAAAAGCACACTAAACCTCTGGGTTTTAGTGGTTAGTTCTTTGACCAAAAAAACCCAGAATGGACTTGGAGTGTCTCACCTAGTGCTGATAGGTTTTTTTAATTTTTTTTATCACCATCATAGGGAATGGTTCCTTAAAAATCAGTCAGCAATTTCATCAGCTGAATACATGGTGTTGAGAAACATCTTGGGTGCTTCATTGAATTCGGGTACCAGTGCCCACTTCCTAGAGAAGTTCCCACACTGCCTTTGCCAGAGTAACCCTCACTTCTCCTCTGAAGCATCTGTCCTTTGCAGTAGCTATGATCATGCCTTTTTACAGCAAAAGTTTCTCTCGAGGCCTCCCCACTTCAGCTTTGCAACAGATAAGGCATATCAGTTAATGAAATAAATAGCTCAAGGAGCTCACATTAGCATTTAGATGCTCTCAGCAGGCTGAGTATTTGGGGACTAGGAAGACGTGGTGAGAGCCAGGTGGGGTACAGTGGCTAGATGCAGGCATTTGTACCTAGCACTGTGTGAGGTGCTGCCCTTCAGTGTTGACAGATTTCTAGAGTCCTTAAAAAAAAGACAAACACACATAGCAATGTGTTATCTTTATTCGTGGCAGTTTCCACTACCTTCTTTTTCTCCCGTGTCCTGTTATCAGAAACAGCTTGCTCCAGAGTCATTTTAATACTCCTCCAATGTTTTCCTGGGCCCGTTGAGGACTTGAATTGCAACAACCAGCCTCACAAATGGCAGCAGGCAGGGAAGACCCACGTGGGCTATAGAAAGCTCAGGGCTTCTCGGCTGTCCTTGGGATGATGTTCTAAGAGCAATCCATCAAACACAAGCAGTACAGCAGTCACAAGCAGAGTTAGCATCCCACCGATGTTTTTTTGCTGAGGATCTGAAATGGGTACAGACTATTATTCCCAGTACCAAGAGACAGCTGGGGACATCCTACAGCATCCCCGTCACACATCACCACATCCCAGTGGCAATGTGGGAAGCATTTGCTTTCCACTGTTTTCTTGCTAGCATCTATACTTAGTTCAAAATTCACGAACCAAAACATTTGAAAGGCAGATACAAAACAAAGATGAAGGAGTGTGTGTCTCAGACTCCATGCATTCAACAACCAAATAGGTGTTAGTTCATCTCTGAGGACAACATGAAGATATTTCTATGGCCAGTTCTCCCTCATCAGTGATGCCTTAAAAGGCATATTAGAAAAGCTACCCACTTGCTTACACTCTATGGCCATAAGGAAAATATAATAGTTATCAGTACCAGGGGATCAGTTCTCTCTAAGTGGTCCTTCAGACCTGAAGAAAATGTCATCAGTACCAATAATTTGGATATGGGCAAATTCATCCACTGCATCTGCTTTCCCCACGTGCCATCATTGACATGAATACAAACTGGGACGGGAGCACTAAGAGAATGAGGCCTTAGCCCATAAAAATGGCACTTCTTTAACACAACCAGTACAACTCTCTGCTGCCTGAGTGGTTTGGGGCAAGATAATGGCTTTATTTATGCTGCTGTGCATGCAAGTAACTTTGCTGCATTTAACAGAAGCAGTCTGGGCTCGTGTGAGCAGATTTGGGTCTCTGCTGTGAGTTTATGGGTTGTGAGGCATGTCATATCAGAAACAGCCACACTTACATGGTTGTTTCCTGAAAATAAACTCTTGTTTGGTTTCCAGTCTTAGAGCATCAATTAATGTTTGGCTCTTAGTATTTAATATGTTGTTTCATTTATAACTGTAGTCTAAGACACCCACATAAAAGCACATTGCATGGACAGGCCGCCTTGGTGCTTACCTTTTCTTGCACTGGCTGATCAACATAAATATTATGAGACTACTTGACAAACTCAGAATGACTGGAATAAGGATAAATAGCTGCTTGTCCTCTTTTCTGGACACTGCAAAGATAAACGACAGCAGATAAGAAAATGCTAGCTTCCAGAACGGATCATATTACCTCTTACAAAGCTTGGGCTTAGATGCAAACTCAGTGTGTCCAGGTTTGTTACCCCACATTTATTTGTTTATTTATTTATTTATTTATTTCAGCTATGCTAGGTATATGTTACTGTATAGGGTAACATACTCCTTCAGGGTAACATATATCCTGCACATATATGTAGCCACTGCTATGTGCCTCTTCCCTGCCTTCAGCATCTTGCAGCAGAACCAGTGCACACAGGGACAGTCCTATAAAGCCTATGGAGTGCAAAGGAGCTCACCCATGGTGCAGGGCAGCCAGGAGGATGCCCTGCGGAGAGACTCTGAGTACCACGTGCCCTCTCTTGCAAAGCAGTCAATCCTTCATCGCAGCTGTCCCCGTGCAGTAGAGAAAGGTGCAGGTGCAGAAGCGTTAATATTTTGGGGCTTGCCTGCTAGGTGCACTGGAGATGCAAAGCTGTAGGAATGGCTGTGCTGGAGTAGGTTGAGGGCGTAACCAAACCAGGATCCCACCTCCAGTGCTGGACACCAGCAGATGCCTATGGCAGCCATCAGCGCTTGGTCCCAAACAGGCTTTATAAAGGATGTAAAAGAAATGCTGGTTACTTTGAGTTCCATACCAGAGAAACACTCCTGCGTCCATTCACTCCAAAAGCCGTGGTCAGCACAGAAAATATTTGTCCTCCCTCTGACACGGACACATGAAATGCGGCTTTGATTTGCTCTGGAAATTGTTAAAGCGGTCTCCATTTGGGTTGACACAGACTGAGAAACAAAACAGAGAGAACAAATGTCAAGGAATTACGTGCCACCACCAGTGGCTCTCTGGCATGGCCTGATGTTTCTGAACATACTCTCCAGGCTCTGCAAACCCTTGGATTATGTTTTGGCAGTTTTAAATGATTTCATAATAATTTTGGACCAGCTAATGCCAATAAGATGATTATGGGGATGAATCTACTGAAAATACATACATTCTGGGGGATGCCATCATGTATGTTGCCTTTTATGCCTGTTAATTTATGGACTCTGTCATTAAATTAGCTAAGAAGACTTATGTGTAGAGTATGGCAATTAAAGAAAAAATGTCCTTCAGATGTCCTCTATGATTAATTAGTTCTTGCCATTTTTGCTATCAAAACTGCACCTGGATAATGCACAAGGAAAAAGCACCATGCATGAAAGACCTGTTGTGTCCCAGGCCACTTCTTTGGAGAGATTAGAATTATAGTTTCATTGGACCAAGTTGTGGCACCATATTCAGGAAAACAAACCACAACAACCTTTAAATTTCTGTGATGACAGCTTTCTGAGATAACAGGCAGGAGGCCAGAGAAAGCGATCGCTCAGAGACTCGCACTGGGATCTGTAACTGCTAAAGCAAATGCTGTGGCTAGAGGTCAGGGTGTTAAGCAGGAACACGTGCAATGGAGCAGCTGGTCAGCGTTTTCCACCGGCAGCACCAGCTAAAGTCTCTGCACAGTCCACGCACAGGATAGCTAACACGCCGTTCACAACTTGGTGTGAACCCAAATTTTCCGGCGTGCCTCCCCACTGCCAGCCATCAGGCAGGGCTCCCCCACCCCTTCCCCTCCCTGCGGCACGGTGCGTGTCGTCCCTACCGCCCAGGCAGCCTTGGCCTCCCCCTGATCTTCTGCCAGCTGAACCTCGTACTCCAGGCACTGGGGCGGCGTTTCACCACCCGGCGGGCTCCACGCCGCGTGGAGCTCCTCAGATGCAGACATGGAAACCACCAGCTGCTTTGGGGGCGAGGGCTTTGCTGATGGGGGGAACAAAAGGAGAGAAGGCTATAAGGTGCGATCAAACAGCTCCTGGTGGGAAAGGATTCAGTTAATCGCTGCCGACCTCTGCCCATTTTCCCCGTTGATGGGATTTCTGAGCTCCCGTTGCTGTCAGCCACAATGCTGCAGGATATCACCGAGGCTGGAGGGTGGGTTGTTTATTTTAACTGGACACATGGGCTGGGCAAGGTCCTTGCTCTGGGCTGTGGTGCAGGGGTTTTGAAACGCTGAGGTGTGAGCGTTGTGCTCGGCACTTTCCCCTCGCAGTGCGGCCGGCCAGCCCTCCCTGTGCTGCAAGGGCAGCCTCGGCCCCTGCAGTGAAACACCGCAGCAGTGTTGGCCTGACATTCTCTGCATCCCAGGAGAGGCTCTGGTTTATGTCAGATGCCCAAAGCCACACATGAAGCACATGGCAGCACTAATTGAATCCAGAAATCCCTCTTATTAGCCCAGTGGCTTAACTGGAGGACTATCCCCCTGACATTTATATGTGAGTAAATGCATCAGCATGGTAAGCACCCCTAATAAAGAGCAAGTACATGCATTGGGTTATACATCATGCTGTTCTTTGCTTCCTTTCCCTTTCTCTGATGGGTTTGAAATCCAGCTTTGCTCTGGCGGACCCCATCACGCCTTGCACTCAATTCTCCCCAGCCTCAGCTTGGTTTGAACGGCAAAGCCCAAAGATCTCTCCTGTGCTTGCAGGAGTGGCGCAGCAGTTTCAATTCCAGCAGGAGTAAATGAAGCCAGCTCTGTGGCGGTGCTGCTAGAGCCAAGAAACCCATAGCTGCTCTGCCATGTGCCCAGCAGACCATTTACGTCCCCAGTTGTCCCGCTGCCGAGCGCAGCACTCGGAGGCCCCCACTGACCCTCCAGGGTGGGCGCTGAGTGGTGTTGCTCGCCTGCAAACACTGCTGGAAAATAAAGCCCTGGGTGGCACATGCCACGGCCCCTTCCCCAGGGTGAAATCCACCCAGACACATTACAGCCACCCATCTACAAGAGCACACATTTATTTGAGCCCCCTCGTGCAAGACGTGAGCCTTGGGCGCTTGGTGGCCGTGCGGGTCCCCAGAGCCCTGCTGCTTTCCTGCCAGTGTTACCTAGGTTGTGAAGGCGAAGGGTGATGTACAACGGCCGTAGCAGAGTGGCTGCCGCCGAACCATTGACACAAATGCTCAGATCCTTATATTCTGCCTGGCTCAGATTTTGCAACATGCAGCCGATGTTTATACCGTGATCCTGAATATAGTCATCACACTGCGCTGCGTGGTCCAGCCCCTCGTACCTAGCAGTGTATTAGGAAAACAGAAAGAGAAAAATAACCAAAGCAATGGCAGTTACTACTTGGGTAAGGCCTTTTTTTTTAAGATTGGACCTAAGCCTTGAGTATGGCCTATATCCACCCTTTGCCTTTCACAAGTGATCCAAAGCACAGTGTTATGCATCAGTTACCTGGACTCCTGCTATGGGAAAAGTGTGGGGAGGAGAAAAAAACCAAACTAACAAACATGCACAGATGGCTTCTCAGGTTGGCTTGTAGGCTGTGTCAGCCTCTCCCCAAGCCCTTTCCTGGAGCACAAGGTGTCACTGTGTGAGTGGAGCCAGGGCAGGATCTGTCCCCTACTCACGGTAACACCCATCCTCCCACAGGGCACCTGCGGCACCATCAGCCACCAACTCTGGAGTTGCAGAAAGGTCCCCTCCCAAGCCAAAATGCAGCGGTTTGTGGCAGGTGACAGGTGCCATGAATGTAATGAGTGTTAACAAGCTGCTATGGCTGATTGCAGGTAGGGCATGCAGTGGAAACCCATGGGTGGGAGCGAAGAAGGGATTTGCCGGTTATTAACTAATGTACTAACCCTGTCCTGTCAAACTGCCTCCTGTCTATGGGGGCCACTCCCCAAAGCTCAGCTGCTGGCCCCATCCTGGAAATACTAAGTAGTATTTTATATTACCTTTTAAGACTCCTGCTGGATTAGTGCCCTTGAGGCAGGGCTGAATCCAGCCCCTGTACTCTATACCTAATGAAAGTCTCCCTGCACAGCACATTATGTTTGGGGGAAAAACTTCATGTGGTAGTGCTATAAAAATTAACTCACAGGGATCAAAGGATACCATGGCTGTGTTCCCACGCACTCTCATCACACAATGGGACCCAGAGCCAAATGCTTCATTTTGTTACAGGCAGTTAAATAAGGGTGGGTTTGTTGGGTTTTTTGTGGTTTTTTTTTTAGGAGCGAATCATGAATTTCCATGGTTTCCTTCAAGCAGATCTTTGTAGTTAGCAAACTGGTTTTAAGTCAGTGTTTCTGCTTTGAAAACTACTTCCAAGAGCTACGTGGAAACTGTTTTTAAAAAGCAGCTACGGTTTTCTACATGTAGCCCAAAAGCATGAAACCTGATGATTTCCTAACTAGTCATATTTACCATAGTATCATAGGAATTGAAACACAAATACAGCATTTACTTTGTCCAAAACCACTAAGTCTAGCTTTGTTTTTCTTGCAGAACAGAATCATTAGGCAGCAGTATAAAAGAAACAACTGAGAAACATGCATCATTACTACCTTTTGGCAGCATGTTTGCTTGTATGAGATGTGCTAAGGCTACGAAAATATATTTGAAGAGTAAAACTGTTAGTTGCCAAGAAGCCCTGCTCTTTGTATAGGGTTCACTGAGCTTGGTAACCT
>NW_009221366.1:0-45824 GCF_000690835.1 Fulmarus glacialis | reverse complement strand
CTGCTGAATCCTCTCATATAGAGATATATGCGCTGTGATCAAGGGAAATGTGCAGCCAGAATGATCCAGGTACGTTCAGCAAAGGGAAAGCACAAGGCTTTGTGATGGACAACATGCAGAAAGCACTCCACAGTGGAGTGAATAAAAGGGAAAGGAGGGAGGGAGAAGGCATTCTCTGTAGAAGGTCAGGAAGGAAGCAAGGATTTGGTAATTCCTTGCCAGCAGGCCCACGTTGCTTGGAGCGTTATTTCTGCTCATTCTGGGTGGATCATGTAATAGTATCGACAGTCATAAAAGTGTATTTACCATGGCATTTTAGTACCCTGAGAGGTTCATTTGATTGCTGTCTGGATGTTTTTCTACTTTGCTGATACATACCAATAATATAGTCCATAATGTACGCCATGAGGAGCGAGGAGACCTGGTTGCCAAGTGCACTTGAGGTATTCCCAGTCATGATAGATGCAGTGAAAATTCTGAACCTCTGATTCCTGTTTTCCTGTCAAATGAGAAGGAAATAACCACTATTTAGCAACGTACCAGTCAGGCTCAGCAGAAATATCATTTTACGTCTTCAAACAATCGTGTGCTGCAGTTGAAAGAGAAAAAAGGAAAAGAAAAGAAGGCCAGTCACAGTTACTAGATGATCATTTTGCTGCCAAGTGGTCTGTTTCCTATAAAAGCTAGTTCACTGTACTTTGAGCACAAAGGTGCATAACTTTTCATTCAGCAGTGGAGCTCGTGCAGGGCAACCCAGCAGAGCCGGGGTACGGGCAGAGAGAAATGAGCCCCAGGTATCCAGTAACCACAACCACAGACAGTGGAAGCAGAGATGCTCTGGTGTCTTATACCTCAACAAGCCCTGCAATGGCTTATCAATCCAGCAACCCTCAGGCCAGCAGTGGTTCATGCAACAGTTCATGCAAAGTGCAAAACCACACCAGGTACAGAAGGCTGCTCCTAACCTTGCAATGGGACCTGAAAGGTAGCATAAATCCAGTCACTTTGCACCTCCACGTCATCGGTACACCGTCCTTCGAGCAGTGTCTGTACCTTCACTTCAGCAGTCCTGCTGAGGTCAAATCCAACTCTGAATTTTAGCTTCCTAGTAAAAATAACCTGGTTGAAAGACAGACTTTATAAGCACTTCTTTTGTTGCTAAGTGGACTGAAGAATTAGCTGCCATTGCTCCCGCTCTAGCTGTGAGTAGGCTCATTTGTGTGCTTTAATGTTTCTTTACATTTCCATCCTGCTTCTTCTGCCCAGTGCTTCTCCAGCACTCTTGTGCTCTGCCCAGCCTCGCTGGCTTTGAGTCCCTCCACCCCACAGGACACCAGCAACAACAAGACAGAGCAGACTATGGTTCAAGGGATCCCCACCAGCCAGGAGCACTGGGGAGGGTCTGATGAGGATTTACCGTAGATCCAGATAAAAGGCACTTGTTCGTGAAGTGAGATAATCAGAAACAGAAGGAACAACAAATCTTGAAACTGGTGGTTCCCATGGGAAGCACAACCATACCCTGCAAGGATGGAGCAGCAGCCAGGCAGTGCAGCGTGGGCTCACCACCGCGTGCCGCTGGGCTTAGCTCTTTGTGGGACTTTTTGAGCACCCCCTCTGAAGGTTTTTCTTTTTTTTCCCTCAGACTTACTTCCCCTTACTTTACGCAAGGGAAAAATAAGTTGGCAAGCGTTACACCAAATGGCGAGAGAGAGAAGGTGTCGCGTTAGCCCAAGCAGGACAGAAGTAACGTGCCATAAAATGCGTAAGTGTGCTGCAGCGGGAACTGCAATGGCACAGCCTACAGTCAGGCTTTTTATCAGCAGTCCCAGAGTGTAAGAGAAGTGTTGAGCCATGTGTTTCCTACAGACATCAATGACTCTTGCTTCCACTGATGTCCCATGGATTTTTTTCAGACTGAGTCTTCTTTGTGACCTTATCTAGGGTCAAGGTTTTGGCAAGATACCAAAGGTGATGTTTTTCTATTTCTTAGATCTGCCTTGTATAAGATACTTTTATTACTTGTGCTTTAGGGAATTCTGACGTGTTTTTTTAAAACTGCATTCTTTTTTCATTTGTGCTTTTTCAATGCCAATTAAAATCATCATAGAAGAATCTGCACAGCTGCACGCTGCTGCATGGCTGGGAGTGTGACATGCATCATGACCAATGTCAGGTCGAAGAGCCCCCTTCCATGCCCTCATGATTGTAATCCATAACTGAAACAGGGTGGGAGGCACCGTACTCTTCCACCTCTGCAGGCTCCCATGGGATGGGCCAAAACTCCTTTCCGTGGTGGCTGAGCAGAGCCTGGCAGCCTTGGCTTTGCTGCCTTGGACGGATGAAGTGGATGACCAGCTCATCCAGGACATGCGGAAACCATTCACAGCAAGAGGCTGGGGTCCACAGCACTGCTAATCCAATGTGACTGCCCCTTCTTTCGCTCCCTGGTCTCTTGAGCTGGCAAGCTCTCTAGCACTCTTGCTTTAGGATTGTGCAAAAAAATCTCCCTTTCTCTCGGGACATCAATCTGTATTTTGGGTTGTTGGGGGACACCCTCAGCGCATTTTTCATGTGTTCCTCAGTACCTTGCACCAACCAGCCTACTGCTGGGTTTCTCCTCTCCCCACTCCATTTACCGTCCTAACCCTGCAGCAGCTTTCATCTTCTAAGCGCTCCCAAAATATATTCCTACAACCCTTCCTGTACTGTGCCTGCCTGCTATTACCCTGCTACACATCAACAAGAGAAGACTGACAATTTTAGAGGCAACCATATCTAAAAGACAAAAGTAAATGGTAATTAGAAACACCCTTCTGGATAAAGGGAATGTTAGAACGTTAGGGTAATTAATGAAATTTAATCTTTTATTTATTCACCACTTTGCATCCCTAAGGATCTGTTGACACTGAGTTTCAGTTCAAGCCCCGTAAAGAATTTCTAAAAAGTGTAGTGCCTTTTACAATGAGGAATGCTACTAGATATTATTGGATTATTTTTGGCAGCAAGCACCACACCCTCTGACAGAAATATCCCTTCTCTGACTGCTGCTGCTGTACATTTCAAAACACATTCCCGGCAAAAGATTCAAACCACTAGAACAGTCTGGATTTTTCATGGAAAGCTGGAACTGCCTTGGTACCACTCCTCCTTGAAATGCAAATATAAACCTATGCAGGAACTAAAGGCAGAACAATAGCCTGGATTTCAGAGGATTAAATCGTTCTTTGTCTTACCTTCCAGTCTCTGTCACCAGCGTTGCGGTATTCAAACTTGTATTTTACTGTGCATTCATTGAAGGTTTGTAGATTGGGTGGAGGTTTCCACTCTATATCGAGAGAACCTAAGAGTCCAGGATCAGTGATGTGAAGGTCTTGTGGGGGAGCAACTAAATTAAAAACAAAGCAGGGGGTAAAACAGAGTGTTGATGTAGAGAAACAAACCAAACAACCATTGTGAAATCTGGGAAGACGACAAATGCAGCTGCTGGATGTGGAGGGAAGCACTGCTGATCCAGGCCGAGCCCTGGCTAGTTAATAGCCTGTTCTCAACAAACATGCACAAGCTCTACTCCTGCCCATCCCCCAAAAAACAGGTTTTGCTGATGCTCAGAGAAAACACTCAAGGACCATTGAAAAGGCACAAAGAATGCCACATCTTCAAGATGTTTTAAGCAAAACTACTGTCCTGGGGTGACCTTTCCAGTCCTATATTTGCTTACTTTTAACTCATGATATTTACCAACTGCCAGGACAAGTATCCTTGCAAATACTGTGTTCAGCACATAGGATGACAGATCACAGCATGCTGTCAGGGAAATTTATATTCTTTAACGGTAACATACACAAATCACCCATATTGCTTTAAATATTCCTTTTAAGTATATTAAAGATTAATGAAAAACCAAGACAAAAAACATACAGAAGCAGAAAAGCAGACAGTTAAAATCATTCTTATTTTGGACATCTATCAGCTATACAAAAATGTGCTTTTACAGTCAATCTGGCTTTTATTAAGATATTGTAAGGTGCTGCCATATGTCAATAAATCAGCATATATTATAGATGAATTCCGTAGTAAGACATGCTTCCTAAAAGCCCAGATCTGTATGGAGCTGTCATTCATACAACAAAGGCTATTCAGTTTTATTAGTTCAAACAAAGTCAATTTTTGTAACATCTAAGATAATTTTTCTCCACTCTCTAGAGGTGAGGTTATCTATTTGGGTTTCTACATATTCACTGCATGATACACTTTTTTCACGGTGATTTGGAGCCTATGTCCTGGCAGTGTCAGTCCAGCATTGCCACCACTTCTCTGTTTGAGTCTGGTCTCCAGGTCACTGGCTTCTCTGCCACCTTTTTCATGTCTTCCTCAGGATTTACACCATTTTTTCCTTTTATTTTTTTAATAAATCCATTGTGAAAGCAGACCCTGAGAATATCTTTCAGTGGAAGATGGTGATATAAATCAAACTTTAATGTGCTCCTTGGAAATTGTGCAGAGAACATCGTTGGAGGATTAATTTCTTCTAAGGAAACTCTCCCAAATGAAACACACCACAGGCAGCAGTCTTAAGATCCCACTTTTCCCAGCATGTAAAGCTCCATGGGAGATTTGTTGTTACGTTACATGGCAAAGTAGGATATCATGGCAATGTATTTAGGGAGGTGCTGGGGCAAGGAACAATAGACTACAATAATTTGGAGAAAAATTAGATTTTATGTATTTTCTGTGTAACAAGTAAAACGCTCTCCCTCCCACCAACTGTGAGTCCCATGAATGCAGCCTGGATTCAAAGGGTGGTGGTGGGCTTGCTCCAGCTCCAGGGGCAATGGGGCATGGCCTTGCATGTGCAGTATCTTGTATTCAGCAGCCCCATGTTCCCGCAGGAGGCGAGCGTCTGATATCGCTATGCGACGACAGGCAGAGATTTCCCAGCACAGGCAGAGGAGGGAAAACTGGCACATGGGCAGCTCTGCCTGTGCAAAGAGTGCTCAAGCTGGGCTCTTGGTGAGCATCAGAGGTGGGAGCAGGGGCAAGGTGAGGGCATCTCACCCACCTCCTGGGTCTTTGCAAACGTGCAAAGGCTCCAGGAAAGGGAGAATCAGCGTGGGGGACAGCAAGTCTGCAGGAACGGCGCTTGAAGAGCTGCAAAATGAATGACTGACTTATCCAGAATGGCCATTTATAGCTGTGCCGAGGAGGGAGGGGGGAGAAGGCGAAGGGGTGCTCTTCCCACCGGCCAGCCCAGGCTGAAAGCTCGTCAGGGCCAGCGTGAGGAGGGCTTCCACATTGCCAGTGTGCCATGTCCTAAGTCAAACCCTGTTATGGTGGCTGGCATGCATAATCTCTGTAACAGGCTGGCCAAGGAGATCTGTTGGCAGGGCCGCAAGCTAGACTCTCCTGCACTCGGGAGGCTCCTCCTGAGTGGATAAATGCTGAGCCTTGCAGCTATGCAAAGAGGGAAGCAAAAAGCTACTAGCCTTTTCATGAGCCTGGTGATAAGCTGTCAAGAGAGGATTAGATTGGTCAAAACCAGAATTTCTGACTGGAAATGATAACGCTCTGAAATTTGTTTTCATCCTGAGCTTGACCAAAGCAGTAATATTTTTTCAAAACAACTGCAACTGTAAACAGCAATTCTTGCAAAATAAATTTTGACTGGATTTCTGAGGGAATGGAAAAGCTTCTTTTTGGGATGTGGCTTGCATTCTGGGATTTGATTGTTTTTTAAATGTCAGCACTGCCTCTTGCAGTTTCTCATTTTAACACTATTACATGACAAACCAGTCTCACTCACACCATTCATACAGAACACAGAACTAGAAATACTCCATTTCATTATCCAGTCTTAAAGAAAAGCTGCTCCTGAATGTTTCTTGAAAAAAAAACTCCAACAACTTCTCTACCTGATTTGCATGGCAGTGAGTGCTGGCTAGATGTGCCGCAGCCCTCATGGCCACCTGCTCCTGGCTGCTGTATACGCTCACTCAAACGTTGCAGCTTTCATGACGAACTGCCTGCTCATCCCCACTGCCTCCCACTGCCTCACCCCACGCCATGCAGTGCCTTAGGTGGTGCAAGCAGCAGGAGGTTTTGCAATTTTCTGCCTATTTTGCCAGTGGAAAAATGGCAGCCTGCCAGGTGCTCCCCATATCTTATCTTCTATGTCTGCACCTCTCCATGCTGGTCAGAGAGGTGCAGGCGACTTTTGTGTTTTGAGAAGGCCATTTTAAAGGCAATGCCGCTTTGCTCAGCATGGCAGCGGCATGTTGGCTGGCAGCTTTCCGTACGTGCTGGCTGGCAGGACAGGGAGCCTCTCAGTGCCCTCCTGGCCAAGTTTTCACCTCTCCACCATGCACCAGCTGCGGCAGGGAGGGCCAGACCTACTTGCTGTCTCTCTGAAGAAGGAAAGCTTTTGGATGCAAAGTCCCAGCTACTGGAGGCCAAAAGGGCTGGCGGGTGCTGTGCAGCAAAGAGGTGCTCGAGGGCTTGAAGCAAAGGGTGCTTGAAGTGCCATTGCCATGGATGAGAGCTTGCAGAGCAGTATTTTTTTAGCAGAAAGTATTATTCTCCAATTATGAATAAGCTTTGTGTTTCTTACACCTAGCAGTCTGTCCAGCTGGGACCACGGTCAGGAGCATTCATGTATCCAAGTGGTATCTATATTTGATAACTCTGTATCAAACAATATATTCACTGTGCACCAAAGGCAGTTTCTGCTCCTTTTGAAGTTACTCAGAAAAATATCTGCTAAACACATGATATATTTACACAATTGATTACAGGGTTATAAATCAGCCACTTGCTGTAACACACACACAAGAAAAGCTTCTGATGAAGGACTAACTTCATAAAGGGCCCGAGTTAACGTGAAGCGCGCGTTAGGCAGTGACGCAAACGACACGCCGGGCTTTACCTGCGGTGTGGGAGGAGGAGGAGGAGGACACCACGCAGCTCCACGCCAGCGCCACAGAGAGAGCATAAAGCTGCCGGAGAGCCATTGAGAGGTAGGATGTCAGGGGTTCAGCTGGAAGGTGTGCGGCGTCAGAAAAGCGGTCCTGCGGCACACGTGCAAGGAGGCTGGAGAAATACAGCAGAGTTGAAAGGCTTCAGCACATCGGTGGGGCCCTGGCATTCCCTCTGCAGGGTGAGCACTGACAACAAATGCCTTTTTACTCGTTTACCAGTCTGATTAATAATTTCCCAGAGGACTTTTATTTGTAACTTCTGGGGATGGCAACACATGGATGACTTTGTCTTCATTTGAAATAGTTTCTGGCTAGCTAAGCACATTCTCCAAAGGCATGTCAGCCTGTACTTCAGTCACCAAGCCATCTGCTGCACATCTTCTGTGGAAAGAATGATGCAGCCGACCGACTGACCTGCCTGCTGTAGAAAGCGCCTCAGACCAATGACATTTTCATTAAAAAAAACCCAAAACAGAACGCCTGATCCTTGCTTTATCCAATAAACAGACCCATCTTATGCAACTGTCACCAGTACTTTTGGTTTTCCTGTTTCAGGATTTGGTGACTAAGAAGAAAAAAAAAATAAAGAGAGAGAATTTCCTTTCTAATTCACCCTCCAGCAAAAAAGAAATGGTAGAAATGCTTGTAAGAAGTCTTCTTAGTTGTCATGATAATTTTTGAAGAGGACAAATTTCTCTTCCTGAGCAAGCCTGCTGGAGGGAAGATGGGGACTGAAGAGAGAGGAGCAGAGTTTCCAGGGGGGAGCTTCTCCTTCCTTCGGATTTCATGCTGAAGGTGTGTAGGAATCGCTGCCTACAGACATACCAGCCCAGCCTGCTTCCCTATGCCAGAAAGCACATGGATTACAGGTAAAAAGAAAAAAAAAATTCTTTAATTGTTACATATAGATGCAGGTATCGGTATAGATTAGATAGAGATAGGGAGATAGAGAGAGATACATATCATATAGATTAGATACAGATATAGGTATATAGACATCAATCTTTCTGAAAGCTTGAGGCCACTACTTGAGCTCTGCTTGTATAAGAACATGGCAACATCTATGTGAATATGCAATGCATCACTGAGCTCCTTTCAGATTACAAATTCACTTTACGTTGTCCATGCAGCCTTGGCTATAACAGGTGGACTCCCAGATCATACTCTGGCACGGCTGCTTACTCCTCAGCACCACAGCTATTGTGTGACAATATGAAATTGGGGGTCTGCTGAATGGCAGAGCTTTAAGTCAGAGGGACCTTGGGAAATCTGAGGGTTGGGGCTAACAAAACCCCCATCATTTGAAGAAGAAGTGGCTCAGAGGAGCTGGACGAGACATGTTGTACTGGCAATACGTGACAGCAATTAAAAATACACAACAATTTTAACAGCTAATTTTCAATTTAAATTAATATCAAATCTCCCCAAGTCATCACGTAAGTATGAGCAATACCAGTAATTTCTCTGTTTCACTGTGAAATGAGAACATATGGAGAAGTTCCAGTCAGAAAAAATTACCAGAACTACTTCTTAACGTATCAAACACAACATAAAACTTGTGTCAGTACAAACCTGGCTGTGTGCGTAAACCTCTGCCTCGGAAAGGTCTCATAATTCAATACAAGGATGCAATGATAAGGAGAGCCAGCTTACAGAGCTGGGAAAAGTAGCAGCTATAACTCACAGCCAGTGAGTAACAGCATCCAAGGACTGTGCATGAATGTTAGTGGAGGAAGCTTTTTCCAGTCCAGTTAATTTTAATGGATTCACATAGTTTCACAAGGGAAGTAAAAATAAACAAAGGTTTACACAGAAAGATTTAAAATCAGCAAAGTGCTCTTACCTGGAACTTTAAGTGCATGGGAGCCTGTCTGCCTCTGGAGTGGCGAGCTCCTCAGCAGTCTCACGGCTGCTCTGCTCAAAACTTTGCATTTCGTAGATAAAGAGGCCCATCTGTTCTCTTCAGGAATCAGATGCCAAATTGCAATGTTATGGCACTTGCCACATGATCAGAGGCTTTACTAAGTTAGCACCAGAGAGGACATTGCCAGGATTTATGAGGTGTTTGTGTTAATTTTGCTATAACTGTGCTCAAGTAGGTCAAAGGTATGTTTGAAATGTTTAAATGATTCATTGAAATGAAAACCAAAGGGCATAATCAGTGCAGGCTGTCTGCCAGAGGCTGCCCAAGCTCCTCGCGGCGGCAGCAGCGCATAGCTGTCCCCAGCATCTGGGAGCCACGGCCCCACGCAGCACCTCTGCCCACGTGGCTCCGGCCGGTGGTCCCCCAGGGCCAGCTCTGGTTTGACCCACCGCAGTGCCTCCCCCCAAGCTTGCTGGCTCTGCTGGCTCCGGAGCCAATCCAGTTGCTCCGGCCTCTCAGGGCTCTGCAGGAAATATATACAATTATCCATCCCCTCGCTCCTCTCCTGTGGGCTAGGCACATCAGCGCAGCTGGTTAACATGACACTTGTATAGCCTTGCCTGTCACCATTTACTTCATCCCTCCTTCCCTGCATCACTCTGCGAGGCCTCCCTCACCCCCAGCCTGGAGCACCCTTTGCAAGGAGTGGGTGCTTCAACCACACCTGGTTTGCCCCAGGTGAGAGCTCTGGTACTGAGTACCTCTTGCTGAAAAAACATCTCGTGATTCCTGTTGCTGTGCTAAAGGATCAGCCAAGGTCATGACCAGTAATACATGGGTTGGTCATCTCCATGTTGCCTTGTGTGAGTCAAGGGGAGCTGGTTGCAGCAACTCCTCTCCAGGAGGGACAATAAAGGATGTTTCAGAAAGACTGGAGCTGTGGTGCGCGTGCCCCGACAAGCGAAGGGCTGTGGCTGAGGCTGGATCTTCCCATGGCCAAATTTAGGCATATTGAGAAACAGTTCAGACATACTAAGAACATGAAAAACAGCATCAGAAACCAAAGGAATGCTTCTCGTTAGGAAGAAAGCTGCCCTCCAAGCACCTGTACAAGACTGACGGTATCGCTGTTTGAATTGATGCCCAAATGAACGTGTTATTCCTTCCCAGTTGGACTCAATGGGAATGTTTTGGAACAGCAAAGGCAGGATCAGGCCCCTTTCTACCTGCCAGTTATCCTCTCCATTTCACTGTGCACATGCAGGTAGACACGCGCTCAGGCAGGGCAGTGCTGCCAGCCGGCTGCGTTGGCTGTGCAGACCTGGGGGGGACATGGTCACTTTTCAGGTGTGAAGTCATTCCCATCATGTCATAGCTATTTGGTTCTGGCTCCAATAAGATGCTGTGAAGGTAGATGCCAATGGAAAAAGCATGACCATCCTTCGCACTTTTGAACTTTTCGAACTTTCAAGGCAGTCGCAAGCAAAATTTCAGAACCTTTTTACCTTTTGCTATGCTAAAGATAAAAAGTGATCCCATACATCTGGTTATAGCAACTACCTCCCAGAACAGACACCAACTGCGGTGTGCTGGGTGAGACCACAGCTTTGAAAAGAGAGATGAGAGTGAGGAAGAGCACTTGGACTAGGAAGACAAGTTAGTCCTGTTGGGTCCCAAGGGGAGCTCTGAAGTGGGGAACCAGGAAGCCCATGACCCACCACTGTCCGGCTCTGTGGTGGCATTTGGTTGGGAAACAGCCCCAGAAGGCTGTGGAGGCTTTGCCAGTGGTTGGAGACCACTGAACAGGCGAACAGCCCCTTGCTTTTCATCTTTCCAAAGCAAAAAGCAGCAGAAATGGGTAGTACAAATCCTGTTGCCTTGAGCGCCCTGTGAATTTTGGGGGTGAGGGAGTTATGGGTGAGTTCTCCCTTCACTGCAATTGCACAGTGCTGGCTGTTTCCTTCTTACTTTCTGCACAGGATGGGGAAAAAAAGTCCCTTGCTCTGGTAAATGTATGGCCCTGCTTTCAGAGTTATGCAAGATTAGGATTTAAAGTTCATGTATTTTCATTGTGTAAGCTAATTAAGCAGAAAAAGTCACACTGGACAGATAACTTGAAACAGATGAGAAACATTTGCCAGCAGGGTGAATGCCAGTTCCCGAGTGCTAGAACTGGGTCAGTTCCTGAGAAAACTAGGTTGGAAAAAAGCATAGTCGGGATTTGCAACAGTAGAGCTCCACGATGCAGCAGCAGGGCTGGAGCACATAGGGAGGAGCAGCGAGTGCAGCTCTGTGCTGAAAAGCGCCTGCCCATTGTCCTGGTTTCAGCTGGGATAGGGTTAAATTTCTTCCTAGTGCTGTGTCTTGGATTTAGTATGAGGAGAATGTTGATAACACACTGATGTTTTCAGCTGTTGCTAAGTGCCCTCCTAGTCCAAGGACAGCTCCCATGCCTACTGACTGAGCTAGGTACACAAGATGGGAGGGAACATAATCAAGACAGCCAGCCCAGCTGGCCAATGGGGTATTCCATACCATGTGACGTCATGCTCAGTATATGAATGGTAGGCGTGATCCAGGAAGTACCGATCGCTACTTGGTTATCGGTCAGTGCGGGTGGTGAGCGATTGCATTGTGCATCACTTATTTTGTGTATTTTATCATTATCATTATTATTTTCCCTTTTCTGTTCTATTAAACTGTCTTTATCTCAACCCATGAGTATTTCTCACTCTTCCCCTTCCGATTCTCTCCCCGTCCCACTGCCCCCCGCCCCCCAGGGGGGGGGGGGAGAGTGATTGAGCGGCTGCGTGGTATTTGGCTGCCTGCCAGGTTAAACCATGACACCATCCAGCTGCCACCCTCCCGCCCAAACCAGATCCCTTTGCAAACTGCAGAAGCTTTTCTTTTCCTCTCCTTGTGCCGTTGTGCTGGTACCTGATGCTCGTGCTGTGTTCCTTCCCCTGCCAGTGTTAATGCAATCGCCATGCTGGTCCTGGAGAAAGAGACCGGCTGAGGGCAAGCTAGGGAGGATCCGTGCCCTGTTCCCATGATGCTGAGTGGAAGCACTGTCCATGGGTGGGAGAGAGAGCGGTGGCTCAGGGCACACCTCTGGAAAGGCCACAGATCTTACCGGCTGTAGCTGTCAGCAATGCCCTAGCAAGCTGTGGGAAACACAGGGCAAATCCCTGCACGTGCTGGACCAGAGCTTCATGGCCTTGAGCTCGGGGCAGGGACAGGCAGGCAACTTGCTTCTTACTAACTATTCTGCAAATGGGGTTAAGTTGCAAAAAACTCCTACATAAAGTGATGACAAGCTCATGGAAGCAGGTAATAAAAATATACCTGCTCTGGCTCACCAGCAAGCCCCACATGCAACTGGGAGGGTGCACTGGCAAACCCCTGTGCACCGAGCTGTCCCCGAGCACCGCAGCTGGCATAGCTGCTGGCTGGGCTCAGCCACCCGCTGCTGTGCCCTGCACCCACCTGTCCTCAGAGCCTCATGGCATCGACAGCAAGACACGCCTGCACCCAGCAACAGGCAAAGCCACAGGGATTTTTTCCTGTTCGCATGGCTGCCTTCCGCATTACAACTGTATTTGGAAGCACCACTGAATTGTCCAGTTTGTTCACAAATGAGATTTTTTGGAGTCCCTGGAGTCCTGTCCTGGAGTCACTATGTGCTCACAAACATCTCGCAGAAGCTTCCTCTTCCTCCAGGAGCCTGGCCAGGCCCCAGAGCCTCACAGCTGCTCTACAGGGGCAAGATTAATAAAAGAGCTAAAGCCCTGGGAAGGCAAACTTGTAAAGGTGCCTCCGGGCTGAATGAGAAATTTCAAAGAGCAGAGAAGCTCCTGGGCTGAATCCTTGGCCTCTGGCAGATACGCTGGGCAGGTGCATGCAGAAATTAAAAAGCACTTCTGTAAAAATCCACTTTTGTTTGAGGATATAAAGGAAGAGCAGCATTGTTGCCGAAATGTCTCATTGCAAATGGCAAAGCGGTTGGCAAAGATCATTACTGGAACCAAGTCCCAAAAATGGGTCAAATCCTTTTTTGTTAAAATATATTTGATACATTCATCCCAGTTGTGCTAAATTGGGTCTATCAAACAATCCGTTGCCTTCCTGTATTAAAACATTGGGATCTGATAGTTCAGAATAAAAGCTTTCAACTTTGCAATTTAGCTCCATGTTTAGAAGTAGCTTCCTATTCAACAAAATAAAAAAATAAAAGGCTCCAGCTATGAACAGACCATTTGGTATTGAACAGCATGTTTCATTTGATCTAAAGGGATGGTTTTGAAATTGCCAGTGGCATGAAAAATCAATGACTTGTAAAAGCCTCTTAACTGCCTCATGTTTCAGGGAAGCCAGTCTCTTTTATACAACTTGCATTAAACAAGCTCTTTCTGAGATGCCGGAATAAGAGACTTAGCGATTCTAAACAAACCTGTGGCCTCCAGCACAGCATTATGAATTGCACCAAAAAGGGGATGTCACCATGAGGAGATGTGCTAGGAAGAGGAGCACGGGGCAGTGGTGACAGACTGGTTGTTGCAAGAAAAATCCCTTCTTTGCATTGATAAATTAAACACAGCTTCCATGGGACTTCAGGAAATCATGGAATCCAGACTCTCTAGCAATGCCCAGTGTCAATATTCTTGTGGTGAGTGGAGATCTCAGTTTTCCCTATTTCTTTGCTAATGACTACCGTTGGGGGCTAATCCTGGCTTACATGGCATCTCAAAGAAGGGACAGCAGCTGTTTGAATGTGCCTGTATCATGTAAGCCAACAAGGTGGCTATCGTGGAGCTGGCACTGCTGAAATCTTTGCTTTCTGTAATCAATTCTGTTCCCAGAAAGGTCCATCCAGCCAAAAGCCAAACGTCATCCATTCTCTCTGCCTTTCAGTTTACTCCACCGCAGGTTCCACACTGGGTAAGAGGCACCCCTTACTCATCCCGATCATCTCGGTTTCCTGTAACTGCTGATGAAACAGTGTCTGTGCAGAGAATGTCTCCTGCCTTGGGAGCACACCCTGACTAAAGAGTCCACAACCTGCTGGCTCCTGTCTTCACATCGCACCAAGTCGTCTTCTTGTGCTCCTTGAGCAATTTCTTCCACAACGTGCATGTGCCCTTTGCCCACACATGGACTTGCTCTGACTCTCCCTCCCATGCCGCAGGGCTTGGGCTGGGGGTTTAGCAGAGCCCGTGAAAATAGTTTCATTCTTACTGTGGCACAGTGGCAGCTTTTACTAAACAACTCGGTGACTAGGTTCTACCCTGGCACACCAGGGCATGTAAAATTTTTGTAGAAAAAAAATAGAAGGCGGGCTGTGGAATTAGACAGCATTGACCAACATGTGTAGCTGCGCCTGGAAACCAGCCTGCAGTGAAGATGGGCTCCAGGGGCCGGGGGTGCGCAGGGTGGGCTGTGGGGATGCTAGGGACTGGTGAGCTGGAAGGGGATGAGGAGCACAGCCTGGCACGCTGGAGCCCAAATTCTACTGCTAAATGGGCCACGGAGAACTGAAATGAAGACACAAAGCTGGCAGAGCAACAACTGCTAATAAATGGGCCACAATTACATCCAGCCAGAAATGCAAAAGCAGCTAAAAATTACCTCCAGAACAGGAAGGCTCTGACATAGCTCCCAACAGGAGCTGGGGGGACAAAGAGCCACCCTACATATGCATGCAGACAGAGCTCTGCGACACGGCTGCTCTTGGCAGACCTGGCTGGTCCCAGCACCTTAAGCGCTGGCTGCAACTGGGTTCTGTGGCTACGGCAGGCTCTGCCAGGGGATACAGGGTTTACAGGGAAGATCTGTGCATCCCTGGTCCCCAGGAAAGTGCCGTTTCCCCTGTTTCCCTCTGTCTGCAGACTCAGAGCTGTGCTGCCCGGAGGCGGTGGGAGCTGCAGTCCCCGTGCTGGGAAGCCCAGGGCTGCTCCAGGAACACTTTCTACTCCTCAGGCAAGCACAGAGAGAAATAACACCTCATACCCATCAGAGTGAGCCGTGAGCCTGAAAACATCCAAAGATAAATTGCTCCTATCCACACTGTCCTCCCCTGCCTGTCCACAGCCTCCTGGGCATCAGGCTGTGACCATGTAGTTGCTCATTAAGAGGTACAAAACAACCTCCATTTGCTTCCTCCCCCCAAACCCATCAGCTCCCGCAGGTGGATATGCAGGTCCCCCAGCCAGCTCAGAGGCTGTCTTAGGAAAGACTGAAGTCTTCCCACCATGTGGCTTTGAGCCCGGCTGCAAAAATGAGTTTACCTGGAATGGCGCAGGTTTTAAGTTTTGTGCAGTCCTGAACCCAGCTTGAGCTGCAGTTACTGGAGCGAGCAGAACAAGCTCCCAGGCTGGCTGCTGACATGCTATTGAAAACCTGAGAGTGCAGCTTTGTCACCAGAGTGACATGACGGACAGCAGCTAGGCTTTCAATAGCTACTTCAGCACTAAATACTAGTGGGGGAATCTCACCCTGCCGCATCCTCGGGGCTCTCCTGCTGGGATGGCTGAGCCCTGCCAGGGCCATGCTCAGCCTTTCACCTGTGACGAATGCCCAGGTCTCAGCCCAGCCTCCCTCCAGGAGGATGCTGCTGGCAGGCATCGCACCAGCACCCCGCTCCCCACAAGCCACCTGCCCTGCCTTGTGCCTATTTTTTTCCCAGTAGCATTTGCCCCCAAAAGTAGATTTGTGTTCTGCCTGTGGGTTTTAATCTTCCTAATTTAACATGTCAGGTTTCACAAGACAGTGATAATTACTTCCAATCTTGTCTTCAGGTTGCTCCAGAATTAAATAGACAAATAAAAAAAGAGGTCTAAAGAGTTGTTATGAAAGCAGAAATATTTCACATGAAGTGCTCTCACGGTAACTGGGAAAACAAGCCTGGCAAGCAGTGCAGCACACTGCAGATCGGCCCCGAGAGCATGGATGGGGATGCGTGCCTGATGTGCAGAGACCAGCTGCCTCTGCCAGCACCAGCACTGACAGCAAAAGGAGCCAGTGGTCCATCTCAGCTTTCAGGCCATCTTAAAATAAGAATAACCTTATAGCTTTTGCCTCTCTGCATCATATTTTAAAACCGAATTTTCCTCTGCAAGCCTCCTAGCCCTTGAGACAAGCAAAATAAGTTTCCCTTTCCTTCTCCTTTAAATTCTATCCAATATCTTGTACTAGAGAGTTTACAGAGATGTTGGCAGAGGTCCTTCTGGCACAATCACTGTGCAGTGGGAGTAATAAGCGTAAAAGACAGATATTCTGTACAGCTGAATGCCCTAACCTGGGATGGCAGGGGATCTGGCAATTCCTGCTCACTTCATTTTTCCTCCTGCCTTCATCTCCAGTGGGGATGCAGCACTGCTGCTGACCTGGCCAGGGCAGGATCTGCCAGGGGCTGAGCAGTTGTCACCCCCTCCATCACTGGTGGGTCCCCAGCACATGCGAGGTAAGTACATCCTGCAGGGAGCCCAGGACAGCGAAGCAGCCCCGGGGGACTGGCTGGGAGAAGTGGTCTCCTTCCCCCATAACAATGCGGCCGGTGAGTCCTGGAGGCACTTCGCAGTCAGAGCCTGATCCTGCCTCTGCTGCCGTGAGCAGGATCTGGCAGCTAGACCCAGAGGGATGAGTACAGGGTCAGTGCATGAGCAGGGCAGCTGGCAAATGCAGGAGAAAGGGCATGGTCCAGATCATTATCACAGACTGGTCCTTGAACCCTGAGCTGCAACCGCAAGGGATATAAAATAGCATTTGCCCTGGGGGCAGGTGGTTTTCCTGGAGGTTGAGGTGCCTTGAAGGGGACGGCAGTGCTGGCCGGCTCTCCTGTGCCTTCTACGTGCCATACGGTGGCCAGGGATCACCAATGCAAACAGCAGCCCAAGCCTTTATGTCTCACGTAAACATCTCACTGGTGTTGAAAGGTGCTTTGTTAAATGTTTTGTTAAAGGTACAAAGTTTGGCCTGATGGTGAACAAACCGAGAACATTTTTTTTTTTTTTTTAAAAAGACACCCCAAAAATGGCGAATGGATTTGTCCTTTTCAGATGCAAATTATTTGACACCTCCCTCAAGAGAGCAAGCATTAACCCAGAGTAACTGCTTTGCCAGGAACAGACAGCCCCTCAATGATATCTGCTGACAGCTCTTATCAGCCAATGCTGATTTAGGACAAGCCTAAATACTGTTAATTATATTAAAAGCATTTCAATCCTCCCATAAAAGGGAAAATATGAAAAGACACTTAAGTTAGGAAGGAAGGATTTCAGAACAGCCAGAATGTGGCTTGCAAGGGATGGGACACATATTGGTTCAAGCAACAGTGGTGTAAACACACACACACAAAAAGTATAAACATACCTGCCTGAAAATCTGCAATTCAAGCATCACATTAAGCTCTGAGCAGATGCAACCAGAGTTATTTCAAGAACACAAACATCAGTACCACTAAAAAAGAAAAAAATGCTGGAAAACTCTTTCAAATTTATATAGAAATGCTGGTATGCATAAATCCATATTCTGCATTACACCTAAACAGCTATGTTAAGCTTCAAAATAAACACAAAATAAAATCATAATATAAACCAGACAAATTCTCCCACCCCCATTTGGCTAAATGCAGCAGAGAGTGAGTTGCTGAGATTTAATGCTGATCACATAGTTATGGCTTACCATAACACGTCAGGATTTTCCTTTGAGCCAGGTAACGTGGAAGACGAAAACATTTACTAGCACTCAAAAAAGAAAACTGGAACAGCAAAATGAAAGAAAAAGTCCTGCATATGTTCCTGTTTCTAGAGAGCAAGTTTCAAGCAGCTACATCTGAACAGCCAGCCTGAAAGTGTTTTTTGTATAGGATGCACATGAAGAAATAGGGAAGGGAAGACAACCACTGCTCACTGCCCACAGCAGGCATCTGGTTCAACATCCCCTCCCAAATAGTAAAGTAAGCACATATTACATACATGGGATATAGTAAACAGCCCCATACCAGCGTTTGAGGGATTTTTTCCTGCCACAAGATGCAATTTGATCAGAAAACTCTGATTAATTTGAACTGTTTTGTGGAAATACACTGGTTCCAGCTAACTTCTGACAGACTCCTGCTTGGCTGCCAGCCAGCTTGCAGCAAGGCTGCTGGTAACGCAGCAATCCCGGCACAGGAACAGCGTCACAGGCAAATGCCCGGCAGCCAGGCAGCAAATGGCTTGCTGCAAGCTCCGGTGCCTAAGGTCTGGGCTAGGGGCTCTGTGGCGAGCAGACAGGAAAACCTTGAAAATCCTGGCTGATCTCGGAGGTTGCAGGTCTCCCAGCTCCCATCACCTGCAACACAGTGACTGCTGTACCTCTGCACATCCTGAACTAATGCTCAGCATCCCAGCTGTGGGCAAGCAAGTCTCAACAGACAGATGACAGCTGGAACACTTCATTTGTGGGGAAAAAAAAGAAAAAAAGAAAAACAGTGTATGAAAGTAAAACACTAAGTTTTTATCCAATGGGAAATTTTGGTCTTTGCTTCTCCTGGGTCCTTTCAAACTGCATGAGGCTCCTTCTCATCAAGGAATAGCTTCACTCCATTGTTATTTCCCATGAAATATGTTTTGACCAAGGTCCTGATCAGAGGACTGCTGCTTTCAGACAGGAATGCAGCAGATGGAAAATAACTGCCCCAAGCAGTTACAGGCAGAAGTGACACTGGTGGGATGGAGCTGATTGACTGAGAGATCAGACCTCACACCCTGAGAGAAGATGCTAGCAGTTCAGCTATAAATTACAGTGCTGAAGGAGGAATTGCTGGCAGGACTGCTCTCCAGCGAGGTGCAGGTACAGCTGGTTGGTCTTCCCCAGTACAGACTGGGATCTCTTGGTTATTGGCCAGCGAAATCAGGAAGAGGTTAGATTTCACTGATATAATTTGGCTTGTGGATGCTCTTACATAGGTTTGTTCTGCAACAGGAAATTTGATTAGGGAGAAGGGTAGACGAGCCTCTTTTGGCAGTGTTGAAATCTCTGTATGTGCCCAGGAGCATGCACAGATTAGGTAACAATGAAAAGAAAAGCAGAGGAACAGTAATCCAGGGGAGACCAATGAGCTGCTTTGCAGCTCTGCTCTCTGCGAAGCATTACTGTGCCAGGCACCTTCCTCCAGCAGCTGCTGCAGGACCGTGGTCTGTCAAAGAGGGCAAGGACAGGATACACAGAGCCTCTTGGCATGGTGGTCTGGCTAATACAGCTCAGCCGTGCTTGGAAAGGCAGAGCCCTGCTTTGAAAACTGTCCCCTGACACCCTGGTAGTGGGAGAGAGAGATTCTGGCCAAATGTTGGGAATGAAAGTTTTTGCCAGATTGTTTACCAACAATTTGTAACACCAACGAAGAAGTGGGTCCACGTGACCAGACCTGAAGGTAACACTGCTCAAAGATCTATAAAAGCACAGCGGATTTCCACAGCCAGAGCCCTGGGTGGGCCATTCCCATGCAAGTCTCCTCATGATCCTTTTCAATAGGAGCTTTGTTGGGTTTCCCCTTTGGAGAAGGCAGCATTTGCACCAACCTCAGCCTTTTACCTTGGGATAAAACCCCAAAAATCTAAGGGAATACAAAATCTTTGACATAAATCAATAATGTTTGATTCACCATGGATAAGGGAGTGCTAAATTGCCAGAGCCAAAAATCTGATGTCATGGAGAATGTGCCATTAGCAGTTCAGTGAAAAGATGAATTGAGGCACTACTGAAGAGCTATAAAGCAACGCTTTATTGGTTCAGTCCTTGCAGAGACACTACTGCAAAGCCCTATAAGAAAAAATGGGTTCCCACCCAGCAACTGCTGAGCGTGCAGAGCTTGTAACACCCAACAAGCCACCTCTTCCAAGGACTCCTGCAACTGAAAGACAAGTCTGTCCCAATGTCCATGGTGTGCCTGAATAAAGGCCCTACCCCTGTAATGGCTGGATGCAGATTTAGGTCCTCAAGCACACAGTTGTCAGGTATCAGCGCCTGAACTCCCTGGCATGTAATTTCAGGTTACAGGGATGCTGCAAGCCAGGGCTTTGGAAATCCACCCCCTTCTAGCTCTCAGCAGGAGACCAGAGCATGGCACCTTGCCATCACAAGTTGTTCTCACCCTGCCAGGTTGTGCAACAAATTCACAGTTTACTCTCCATGAGGTAGATTATCACATTTGGTGTGATAAAGGTTATGCCCACATGCAAAGTGAGGAAAAACAGGAGAGAGCGTGGTTCTTAATCAAAACAATACAGTTCTCCTACTGTATTTCTCACGCTTGGGCACTGTTAGAGGAACTGCCACCTCCCAAAATAATGCCAAACTGGGATAGCTTAATAGCAGATCACTTACTGGTAGGAAAGAACTAGCATTTGGCCCAGTTTCACCTTGCAGGCAGGGCTCAACCTGTTTAAAGACTGCTTAGGCATGTTGCACACAAAAATATTGGCTAACACCTAACATCTTAAGTCTAATGCTTGAGAAGTACAGAACTCCTAAGGGTACAGGTGCTTGTGGGTGTGTAGGATTAAGCCCAAAGATCATCATGCTATTTCCTGCTTGTTCCCTTTTCTTTCACTGGTGCTATGCTCTGTAGTTGGGGCTTGCCCTACATTACTAAGAGTTGACTTCGTACATTTGAGTAATATTATAAAGATGTACAAGAGAAAAAAAATATTTCAACAGGCTTTAAGAAATATACTAATAAATCCTTCATCAACATGTTAATCAATTGCCACTTACAAGATGGATTTCAGCTGGCGGAAGAAGATTTCTCTTAATAGAGGAAAGAAATTACTTATTTTAATGAAAGGATCTCAGTAATTTGCCTGCTTTTGTAAAAGACATTCCTTAAACCTGTCGGTGCAGCAATCTGCACTCTTCTAAAAATGTGTTACGCTCTCCTAAATTCCTCACAAGTTGACTGAGCAGTGACTTTACAATACATTTTTAATCCAACTATAACCCTGAATCTTGAAGACTTGCCGCCTTCTGAAACACCTCCCTGTCTTCCACCAACTGCCTCTGCAGAAAGCCCCTGGGAACATGCTGTGGGAACAGAGGCACTCTTTGATGCTTTCTTAGTGAAGTCATACTTCCCACTAAGTCCCTCAAGACATGAAGTCCCTTGATCCATGCATTGGCTCATTATAAACCAAACCATATTTAAATAAATAGGGTTTGAAGAAAGCCCAATGTATTGTCAGGAACAGGGAAGTAGGAAAGGTCTTCACAGACATTCAACCATTGAAATGGTCACGCCTTCACTACTCCAGGACATTGCCTTTAATGACACAGCCTGGGACTGCAGGTAGCAACGGGCAGAGCTTATCACTTTCTCTGTGGGCCAAGAGCTGCCAGTTCAGCCTGGTGCCCACCCTGTCTGCCCTGCCTTGGATGCAGGGGTGGTTGTGGTAAAGGGGAAGAGCACTGGGCATACTGGAATGGTTGTGTGTGTGCTGGAGGGGAAGAGAAGAGGCTGGAGGGAGAAGAGAGAGGGCTGCCCAGCACAACAGGGAGGTTGCTCCAGAGGAAGCAAAATGAGCCACAGCTCACAAGGTAAACTGCCTTTGGCTTGTTTTCCAGCCCACAGCACCTGTCCCTCATTGGCTCCTTATTTTTAGTCTAAGAATATCAAGCATAAAACAAACTTTCCCACACTTTCAGGTTTTCTGCCTGTGAATGTCTGGCACAGAAAACATTCCATCAGAGGTCAGAAATTCCTCCCTGCTGGGAAGGATTGCTCAACAGAATACAAGTTAGCCACTATCATCTTCCTGCTGGGAGGTGGAGGAAAGCAAGTAAATACGCTCCCCACCCTTAATCACTGTTGACAGCCCAATTTCAAATGCCTTACTTTGGTTTCAAATTTGTCTCCTACACTGTTTAAAAAATTTCTGGCCCGCAGCAGCACTTTTTGTGGGTGCTTTTTATGGCACCACAATGTGTGAACTGTCCACTCAAAACTGTGCCTAACTAAACAGTGTGGTGTGGGGCAGGGCAAAAATGCCTTTGGATTCCTTCGGTCCATCAAAATCACAGCATGCCTGACAAATTAACCAGCAATAAAGATACATTTTCACATCAATCCAGCTGTTCATTTTGGAAATGTCAGAGCATACTGGCTTGTGAAGAAACATCCCACCCTCTGTTCTGCCAACTGACAGGAGCGTCCCCTCCATTTCCCTAAAAAACAAACAAACAAAAAAAAAAACCCCACTGGATTTGGCACAAACCACCCTCCACAGCTGTCTAAACTCTGCTGGCTGGCCAGTTCTTCCCAAGGCACCATCCTCGGGAGCCCATGAGCCAGCAAGCAGGATAGCACACTGCAGATCTTGCAGAGCAGAAGGATGCTCACAGCTGCAGTGCAAGCAGATGCCTGCCAGCCTGAGCAGAGCAGAGCCAACACTGGAAGGGACCTCAGGAGATCGTCTAGTCCAATCTCTTGGGCAGAGATGAGTCAAACACGCTAACAGTCAGGCAACTGGTTTAAAATTTAAGCAAGACATGTTTCAGCCCTAGACCAAGCCCTAGACTTCGTTGAGGCAAGGGTTATAGAGGAGGTAGATATGGAGCTCACCTAGTTTGGAGAGGGGGTGAAGGGATGCCAACACTGTAGCGACACTCGGCGACACTGCTGGAAGCTGATGAAGAACTGAAACCCCTTGGGGCAGCCCTGACCCCTACCCAGATGCATATTTTTAACTATATGTCAGTTCCACTTCCTTTGCTTGTTCTTCATGTTTATAAGCTTGCAAGGGTAACAGCTTCGGTGGCATCAAGTAAAGGCATTTTGTATAAACAAGCTGAAAAAGTGACAAAAGCGGAATGCTCTGGACTCCTGGTGATCAGAGCGCAGAAGCAGTCCTCTACTACCAAAATAAAGGGGGTTCAATGTCTGTAGGCAGAGCATGACCTGCGCTCAGAAGTGATCACAGGAAAATCAAGTTGCAATATTGTCAAACATATGTTGTCCATCAGAAAGTTAAAAATACCTGCATGTTTTTACCAATTTTTATGTTGAGTAGCCTGTCAATTTAGACATAAATTTGTTGCTGCTTTCAAAAAAAACAAACAAAACAAACAATAAATTTAGTTTTAAAAAATTCCTATTTAGAAAAACTAAATTTAACCTTCTGTGCATAAGGCTTTCTTAGTTTATGTAAAAGTCCAAGTGAGAAAAGACAGATGGGGGAAAGGTTTCTTCCTCCATCTGTACCCATGGGAACAGAAATAATAAGATCTGCTGTGTTTTATAGATGCCTTCTAAGCACATTATGGCAAGTCTGAGGTTGCTTTTAGTTAAAATGGAATTTCATGTTGTTTGTTGATATCTGAAAGGCCAAATAATCTAACCAAATTAAATGAAATCCCAATTTTGGGGCACGTAAATCCTGAAAGAATCAAGTATTTTTTCCTAAATAGAACAAGGTTTGTAATTTCAATTTATGCAAACAGAATCTTAAGATTTGCAGTGAAAGAACTTCGAAAAAAACATTAATGCAAGTTACTGAAAGAGCACACGTCAAACCGAGCCTGTGTGATAAGGCTGTTTCTAAGCCACTAGCAAAAGTGAAAAACTGGCAAAGGGAGTTCTGAAGTTCCCAAACACACAAATAAGGCTCGATGATGCCATATACAAGCAATACTACAATAATGGATAAACAGGCAAGCATGGGACTGCTCACAAAAAGGCAAGAAAATTGAGTAACAAGGGATGCCTGATTCACTGGGGTGGTCCAAGAGTAATAATTCTATCTACTACCTCTCTTCTTTTGCAATCCCTAGTTTGCAAAGAAGGAAACTGTTTGACAATTCCCCCAGCATTTTACCAGAAACAATATAATCATCATTTAACTGGTATTCCCAGGAAACAGAAGTTTATGTTGCTGGAGCCAAAAATCACAAAATTATCACTGTTGGCAGAAGTATCTCAATTTCATCACCATATAAATGTCTTACTGGAGAAAGATCAGAATGAACTTACCATTTTAGTACACAGCGGAATCTGCAAGCTAGACACATCACCCAGTGATTAGCGGAGGAGAATAGCTTTAACAAACATTATCTGTGACCGAATTCAATACTACTTACCCATTTCTAAATCGCTGAAAAGTTTCAGAAATAATCCTCCTTTCTTTTGCTTGAATTTCTTAGGGGCTGGAGAATATATGGAGTATGGGATGGTTTGTCTTATCAAATATTTTTCAGAAGTTGACGCACTTGGAAGCTTATGCTAGGAAGCATAGTGTTTGCTGCTGCTTTACTTTTTTTTTTCCTTCTTCTGATTATAGAAGGACAGGAGATTCTGGAGATCAAAAGCAAATGGCTGAAATGAACAATGTCTCATCAGCTCATGAATTCATACCTGTCTATCTGGAATGTCATATTCTTATTAACGTAAATTAACATTTACACTTAAGGTACTAGTATTTCTCACTCAAGCTGCAAAAGGGTTTCAAAAACACTAACCTTGGAGCAGAAAAAGATCTGTAAATGCCTTAGGAGAAAAAGCAATGAACCTCTTTGAAATGCTGAAAAGCAGGAAATGTAATGTAGCTCTAACAGTTTTATGTAAGATAAAAATAGTAGAATGCCATTTAATGAGACAACTTACCACTGGCAGTAGGGCCATGTCCTGTGAAAGGATGAGAGTAAAGGAGAAGATGGTCCTCTGGAAGGTTCGCACCTTAAACTCATCAGAGCAGTGAGCCCCAAGACCTCCAACAACCAGCTTCAATACAGTTTTTTTATATACAGACAAATGCCATGTGCATTTGAGATGGAAAGATACCAAGATGCAGATGCAAAAAGTGGTGGCCTCCTGCAGTCCCCATGATGCTATGAGCTTTCATAGTTGTGTGCTAGGATGGTGGCAACAATACATAGTCCCACAGATGCATTCTTAGATATGACCTCAGTTTTTCTTCCTCCTATGGATATAGTAGTAGAGATGACTATCACGGACACTGCAACAGAACCATGTATACAAGCAGAGGCACTACAGGATCAGCTAACACAAAACACATGGTTTTCTCTGGGTAAATAATTTATCATTTATCATTTCTCCAACTTCTGATTACCGATCTAGAGATCACACACACACACATTTTATCTATCTGTATGTATACATATGTCTGTATGAAAAGTTGTGTGAATTCTGCTAATGAAGTAATTATAATAAAGCCACAATTACAATACTCTAAAGATAGACATTTATTGAGTTGCTGAAAAATACAAGTGTTCCAGCAAGTTTTTCACATTTAAATGTTAGCAAAAAAAAACTACAGAAGTTCTACACACAGTCTAGTTGTTCCACTTCCCCACTATAATGAAAACTGTGTTAAGATGATATAAAGTCAAACCTTTAACAATCACCTGTGAATTTCAGAAAAGTTAACATGTTCTGATTTTTCTTGTATTGCCCTTACTACTAGTTATGAGCTATTGTGCTGAGTTATGCATCGTTCAGTTCTGAAGGCAATGTGTTATAGCTGTGAAAACTAGATATTGGTATTATAATCTATTCTTTGGCTATATAATCAGAATATCATTAGCATGAGATTTCCATTATTAATGAGGCCTAACTAATTAAAACCACAAATAATTACATACACATTTTACAAATAGATTTAGTCTGCTAAAGTCATTGCAACATTAAACTTCAAACCTTTTAAAAAATATTCTTGGAAGGGTTCTAACAGCCATTTGAATGATATTTGTAGCCACTCAGAATAACTGATTAATGTGTTTGAACACAGAATTCTGTGAAACCATGGATGAGGAGTTGTTTTTTTGTGGTGGTTTTTTTTTTTTTTTTTTTTAATACAGTTTCCACAAACTAAGAGTATCAGAACAGCGATGCTAGTTGGGGCACTGTAGTTATATCCATCACTGGTGTAGACATATCTTAATCAGAGAGGAAAGTTAAAAGGCTACAGTCATAACAATGAATCTTAACCAATACAAACCAGCAGCTGAAGACACCTAGATGTACGACTGGTCTGTAAGCAGTACACTGAAGAGAGACTGTAAAAGCAGACACACCATGAGAACATACATCACAGGTATCTGACAGACTATGGAGGGAGATGCAGATTTCAAGCTTGAACAGAAAACAAAAAAGTTCTATTTAGCAGTAGTTCACCATCTCTGATTTAGGAAATAGAAGCTGAACAAGCTCAGTGTGACATGTGAAAAGGGTGCTGCAGTCAGCAAGACCTATACAGACCTAAGAACTACTCCTGAAGAATCACTGGGTGGAGAAAGCACTGCAATAAAGATCTGTAAGATGTATTCAGTGCCATAGTTCTCAAATCCTGCTGGAATCAATACAGCCTGCCAGCAGCAGACACCTTTACCAAGGCAGGTGTTGTAAACTATCTATGTTTCATTTATAGCTGGAACCTGCCATTTACAGAACTTTTAACACCTCATGACAGTGAAAAAAGTCCATGTCTGAGCCATATTATCCACAGCTGATAATCTAAATATAAAGGAACATACTTGTTTGTGGCATCCTGATCAAATGTACTAAGCTCAAATAAAAAAAAAAAAATTACACTGCAAAGCTTCAAGAATTTCACATTTCTCTTAATACATCTCATGCGGAAATCGCAGATTTTTTTTTTTTTTTTTGCTTACAACACTTTCCTTATTCAACAGTGACTTTCCCCATGAAGATGACCAAGGACAGACAGGAATCTCATGATTCATGGAGTCCAGCCCAGAACAGAGGCCTCTGCACATGGTATCATTTCCCTTGTAGGCCCGAAAGGCCTTTTCGTAAGAGGAAAGTTTTCTTTATAGCCAGAAACTGAACAACAGACTCAAAGAACATTTCAAACACAAACCCCTCATCAATAACTGCAAAAAAGTTCCAACTGTTCAGATGCCTTTGTCAAGGGATGGTGTTCACTTTCTTTGTAATGCTGTTCCTCAATTTCTGCTTTATAGTCCCAAATTGTGCTTCATCAGGAAACAAAGAACAGCTGGGTACGTGCAGGTGCAGAATGAAAAGTCTCACAGGGAAAAACATCTCTCAAAAGAGAATCTTTTACTTTCAATATTCAGGTCTAATAATAAAATTGTCCAGATTTTCAAATAAACAGAAATAAATTAAGGTAAAATCAATTTCATTGTATAGAATTCTATTTTAACCTACATTTGAATAACCCTACTTAACTACAGCTCCAAAACCTGGCAGTTCTGTTGCCCTAATGCTGGATCTAGCAATTAATGACTGCAAACTACACAAACAGTGATCTGTACTATTGCCAGATCCAACCCAGGGAACAGAAGGGAAGTAGATCACCTCTGTCAGTAGGAGTTTCTGTACTGGATTAAGCTTATTATTAGCAAGATTCAAAAAACTATGTTGTTCCAAATATATATGCTATAAGACATTGGGTGGTTTTCACGTTGTGTAAGACAGGAAAGTGTGTAAACATATAAAGTCCCTGCTACAAGTGAAGGCATCTTCATCTTCATCTATTCTCACCATGATGGTCAAAACCAAAGTCCTAACATACTTCATATGTAGAAGTGTCCTATACTTCCCTGGAATAAGAGTTAACATTTCTTTTGTTTGTCACTATAAAAGAACATATTTCCTGATATGTAATGAGGCAGGTCACTTATCTATCAAAATGGCAACATAGACATTTGAAAGAACATACAACAAATTCTCATTATTTACTACGAATATATAAGAACTGAAGTGAAATCAAATGGAATAACTTGACTACATGAAAGTTACAAAACAGTTTGTATTTTATACACAGAGTATGTACACTGGTTTTGGAAATGTGGGTTTTATCCATGCAAATTTAATACAAAACTATTTACAAAAAATAACAGTAGGAACATTTTTCAAAAGAAACATATATGTTGGAAGCTCCAGCAATAATGGAAGTCCTGAAATAAGACTTAATACAGTATTGTACAAGTAGACAACCTTCAGAAGTCTGGAAGATGCACTTTACAAGAACATGAAATGCAAAATGAATTAAAATGCATTATCAAAGATGTTGCAAATATATACAATTTAAGCATCTATTTTTAAATGATCACTCTCCAATCGTGCCTCAGAACTACTTCTGTCATGTCCTGCACACATTGATCGTTTGCGTTTTCTGAGTTTTATAATCATGAGTTACAAAATGAAATAACTGAGTACCAACTGAACGATAATCATAAAGCAATCACATTTTCCTTGTTCTACACATTACATAATAGTAAAAAGTATTCACATTATTCCCAACGTAATCCACCAAACAATCCTTTTGCAATGCCTGCATATATCCCTCATGGGAATCAAAGCCTTGCATTACCTGCTGGTGCAACAGACATGAATAGTTGCAGCAATGCTTAATGTAACACATCGATCCAGTAAAAACAACTGTATTAACATTTGCATGTGAAGAGCACCATCTTGCACACGTTCCAGAATGTGTATTAATACTGAACAATGGGAGTTCCCATGCCAGGAATGGCATGACCAAATCCTAAACAAATATAGCAATTCTGGAAAGATTTCACTGGTTTGCTCATATTTAAAAATGAAACAAAACAAAAAAGTATTCTTGTTATTATTTCCAAATATTCTCTATTTCACAATCTGCCTTCACAAAACTATTGCGAAAAAAGATGTTATGTTTGTCTTATTTCACACAATTTTGAAAGAAGTGAGCAAATCCTCATTAGTGTCAAGAATTCATTTTAAATGACTGACTTCATGTTGTAGCTCAGTTACAAAACTGTTGAGGGAAATTCTGGTTTCGTTGAAGTCATAGATCACAGAATCATTTAGGTTGGAAAACACCTTTAAGATCAAGTCCAACCGTAAACCTAACACTGCCAAAATGGAAAGTTTCGCAAAACAATTAAATTCGCTGTCAGTTTAAGCTATTCTTCTCCTTTAATATTTGCTAAGACACCAAAGTAGTTCTGGAAAGACTTTTTGGTTTTGTTTGTTTTAAGATTAGAATTCTAAAATGTGTACGGAAAAAACACATTAAAAATTCTTTTTTCAAAATGTAGTTGGCTATGAAACATTTGAACTAAAAATGACTGATTATGTCATTTTTATAATAACTTGTATTCCTTCCATAGAAATCAATCAAGTAGCTTATAGCAATTTTGCCTCTCTTTGCCTCCCATGTTAAAAAAAGGAAAAAAAAAAGGTCAAAACCAATGAGGGAACAAATACTGCATATAACCACAATTTTAAGATAATGTATTTTCAGAATTGTCCTATGTGAAATACTTAAAGACAAATAAAGCAAAGCAGCATTTTATTATGTGAGAAGCCAGAACTGCTCCTGTGCAGGGGCAAGTTTAAACTAAAATTCAGTTAATCACATACGTTCTCTAGTTTAACAGTCAAGATCAGCAGAAATTTCTTCACAGGAAGAGAATAATTTTTTACCTTCGTATTTATTTTACCAAAAAGATCTGTGCCATAAAATTCCTGATTAAAAAATACAGTTCCCCTTTCCCTCCATTTGTAAATGAATTACGTATAACCCACAGTGTGTTGCGTGTGGAACAAGAAACAGTATTACTGTTTTGATTCATTCACGTGACAGGACAAGTGACACACTAACTTGTTAAGAGTCATGGTGCAATTTTCAAACAGTGAAGTTCTGTAGTTCCTAGAGCAAGCTTCCTCTGTCTCACTACACCATTCTTTGCTGGTGGAAGTTAAATATTGGTAAACATCTACTTATATTACTCTCAAGTAAAGTTATCACTTTCCTTAGTATTTTTATTCAGATTGCAAACATCTATTCAAAAAAATTCTGCAGCCTATGCAGAAGGAGGCAGCAGCATGAAGCAAGGAGCTGTTTCCATTCAGAAGCGGCAGCACACAGGCCAGCCTCGTCGTTACAAAGCCAGACGGTAGTGCAAATGGCACCAGCTAGGTACCCTACCTAGGGCTTGGAATGGGCAATCTTCTCTGCACAATCAACAATGCTTTCTGCAGCACTGTGATAAAGCTATCCAAAATATACAGTCTTTGGGAGAACAAAGATGCCAAATTTCTTGTTACTGTAACCTCTGCGAAATGCTCCATGTACTTAAGGATCCGCCTCCCTCACCATGAAGTAGCTACAAAACATCTATTTCTTTGTCTTCTAAATCTAAAGGCTTTTCATTGTGAAGTCATTCAACGTGAAATCAACTCAGAGCACCCTCTCCTTGGACAACCATACTTTGCCTTTCCCATTCCTAGTCTTAATGATTTTTTTTCTTTGTTTTTAAATTCTAAAGAATCACCTGTAAGTAGGAAGTATTTCACCATTTTGTGTGTGTTGGGGTGGTAGTTTGTCTACTGCTTTTGTTTTTCAAGTAGAGGTCACTGTTTAATGTGATGTACCTCTTGAAAGAAACACATACATTAGCCTGACTTAATGAGGAAAAAAGAAATTTGATTTACCAATACAAAATCATCTCCTATCTGCAGAAAGTGCTAAAAACTTCCACAAGTTGCTTTCAGTTGAAATCAGTTGAATTATTAACATGCTTTATCTCTGCACTGGTATACAGACCAATTCCAAGATAAACAGGCAGACTGCAGCTGTATTAGATACAATAGCTACCTCTCATACAAGCATTTAGGAAATCAAAAGTAAGAAGTGCCAGGCCTTTGTCCTTCTCTTCAATACTGAGAAGACATGAAAATGGAAATTCAGTTTTAGTGAAAACAGATGCCTTTTCATTTTTTGTTTTAATTTGGCTACAGATTTATTTCAAAATCTGAGAAGACTGCTGCTAAACAATAAGATATTTGAAATAAAGTTTTTAGTGCAGTAAATAACTGATGGTAGTCCTCACCTGCAATTTTATTGAGGTGACATACCTTCCCATAGAATAAAGCTGTGCTTCAAAGTAATTTTTCCTACCATCTTAATACTGCATACGGCATATCAAAACATTTGTATTAAATAAATGCATCAGTGTAATATTTTACAGCTTCCTTTGACTTACCAGGGATCAGTATTTTTAGTCAAGAATTTGACACTAAAGCTTTGCTAGTGTCAAACAAGTTTAAGCCGTGTTTGCTATGGTCTCCGGTTCAGGTGTTCCATAAATTAAAAAGGTGAAATCTTTACTGAAGTCAACAGCAAAACTTGCATTGACTTCAGTGAAGCTAGGATTTTACTCAGAAATTCTTACGATTCATCTCATAGTTGTTTATTGTTTCAAATGTATTCTTCCATATTTTATGATAATTTTAGTTCTTGGTTATATTTTGGAAGACCTCCAGATAAGTGGATATAGATGGTTTTCTGCATCGCCAGCAGTGCCCCAGCTAGCACACTGGATTAGCAGTATTATATAACAGATGTGAAGCGTTTCTGAGTTACTGTGTGGGAAGTCACCGCACTTCACAACAATTATTTTACTGCTACTCACAATATCTGGGACATTATTGCTTAAATGAAAGATCATTCATGTGCGATACACTGCATCCAATGACATAAAAAATAGAAAAAATACACAAGGTCAGAAGCCCTGTCAGTATGTTGATTCACTCTGTAATTTACAGTTCATACCATATTACTGCAGTAACTTTGTATAGCATTCACAATAACAAAAGCACCCTAGTTAACTCTTAAATTTACTGGGAAAATTTAATGCAGTTTCCTAAAGCTTTTAATGTTGACTTTTCTTCACATCCAAAGTAAAAACTGAGTGATTACAATAGGAATTGGGCAGGCCTCTGTTTTTAACCATCCTATCAGCTGTACCAAGTATTAAGTAATGACATTGCATCCTAAACAAAATAGGAAAAGGATATCTCAAACATACTAAATGTTGGGAGCAGGGATCCTGGAATCACAGTAGTTCACCAATGCCACTGGAGCAATTTCTTAAAAAAAAAAAGTAAAGAGGAAGGTGGCATGCCGTAATGAACAATGTGAAGTCACTAGATGTGTGAATAAACAAAAATAAATAAGATGATGCTGGGAATCAAATGGAAAGGGACAAAGGGGATAATAGGCAAATTCTCGTACAGGGAAGACGGCACAATTTCCACAGACTGCTTTAAAATTAAAAATTAAAATTCAAAGCTTTTTTAGCATCTTCTTTGCAGTTGCTCCCAAAAAGATCATGATGGGAACACCCAATTTTAGCAAGGCTTTAGATTATTATTTTTTTTAAAAGCAGCTAAAGAAAGATGAGAAAAGATTCATCCAGACACAGTGGACCTTTCTCAGATTGCTCCTAAGGATACTTGAAGGCCTTAATCTTTGCAATGCTAAAAAGGAAGCCTTGGAAGAATCATGATTATCCTTCCCCATAAGCATTAAGGCGGCCATTATAATTTCCAATGAATGGCAAAGCAAGACTTTCTAGCAAGTTTGTGGGGAAGAACTCCAGAGTATTTTAAAAAAAAGTTATTTTAGTAGTTTTCAACTTCAGAGATACAGTTTAAAATGAGTACATTAATTTCATATCCAGTTTTCAAGTTACTTAGGAAATAAGCTAAGCTTAAAATAACCTGTAAGCATCTGGCATGCTACATCAAGGGAATTCTTAATGTTTACACTGTGATGTAACTTTATAAATTTAGCTCTAGTAGGAAAAAAGTTACTTTATGATCAGAAAACTATTTAAATATGACAATGAAATAGTAGTGTAGATCAGTTTAAGCCATATAACTGAAAGTGACAATTTCAGTTAGCAATTCTATGGCTAACATGCTGAAATAGAACTTTGTTGTTGTTGTCAAATACCATAGCAAGGAATTGAAAGACAATGACTTACTCTTTTTGAATGGTTATGTTCTTCAAATGTAGCAGACAACAAGCATTTTGCTTAATGATTTATATTACTTTTTCATTTTAGTCTTAGCATGACTTTTCAGATATTGCCTTTAATGAAAAACAGAGATTGAAGTTGTTAAAATGAGTATTATGTGAATGATTTAAAAAACAATTAGAGAGATTTGAAATACCATATTTCAAAGGTCAAAGCAATCCAGTTTCCTTAAGCAAGTATTTATGTAACTTAAGATTTATATCTAGGACTTTGCAAATTAAGTTTTACACCAGCCTCTCCATGAGCTGTACTTTAAGAAAACACTATATAAATAATAGTGGTTTTTAACCATTACACATGAATCAGCTTGTTTCAATGGATTTAAAAATAATGTATCTTTAAAAAAAAAAAAAAATCTTGTCATCAGAAAAAGGTTATTTTTCCTCTCAGCTATTGATTTTAAGGACTATAGTAAATGAAGTAAGGAGTAAATTATATCCCTCCCTCATTCTTTTATGAATTATGTTACATGGGGTCTTGACCAGTTAGAAAGAACAGAATCAAATCTTGTTTCACGCTTGGCAAACAGTATCCCTCAATCGAAATTAACTTAGCCTGAAATAAAAAAATCTGTGACAGAACTTTTTTTTTTAAATTGAGCTACCTATTCATGAAGAACAAACTAATGCAAACAGATTTATTACTAAAATTATGAAATTATTTGCAACTTGTTTGGAGAAGAACTCAACTGTGTATGGTTTCAGAATGTTCTCATAACACCGAGAATTTGTGCAGAAGCAAACAAATACATAAACTCAGAAGTTTCAAAAAACCACCACAGTGGAAATTTTTCTTTTTCACATTTATCCAGAAAAGTCTAATGTCTCAGCACAGTGACATTTGTACAAACTGATTTGTGTGCTATGCCACAGTTGTGTAAATTACACAATAAATCCCGTAAACACTAAAAAGATAAACACTGATATTTCTCAACTAAATTATGGATATACCTGTTGTAAAAATGTAATGTGAGATCAGGAGCAATATTACACAAAATCCTGAAAGTCACAGCGTAAACCTGAGATTTTGGCAGTTTTATCAAAATGTCCTAAATTACTCTGTATGCATCACTAGTCCCCATGTCTTACTCACCATGTATATTTGTTTGTCCCAAACAAAGAAAAGTAGACAACTTTTTTTTGTCCAACAATACATTAAAGCAAAAGTGATTAGGTATTATCAAATTAAATATCATAAATAAAAAGTATTTACAGTATTTTCTAATTATTAGACAACAAAATAACCAATTAAATTGTGCAACGAACTTAAAACACCCAACATCAAAAATGTGAAGTATTACTTAAATCTTCACATACTGATTTTACAAAAAACTATTAAAATATTTAAAAATTTCCATTTTATCTATTTTAAACAAAGAAATTTCAAAAATGTTTAAGACTATTAAGAGTTATCAATTACACAGGCACTTCACATGTAAACAATCTACAGTACAACTGAAAAAATATTTGGCACCAACCTAGAAGACTGGAAAAAACTCAATAAAATGTGTCCTTTTCCCATTGTATACTGTTTTGTGTAACCACCATACACTCAGACTAAATACTGGCAATGTTAGAAGTGTGTAAGTTACAATCAGGAGTGCAAAAAATAAAGAACGTAAATATTAAGCTTTCTAAGAGAGTGAAAGTGGATTACAAGTGATCAGTCACTCGCATTTTTACCATCATACCGTCGCTACATTTTTGTCTTACCTTTAAATCAAATGATTGACTTGAAAGATTAAAGTGAGGGGGGGCGTGCTTTGTACTACTAAAATAATTCAAACAACATTTTCAATGTAAGAAAAGAAATCCAGCATTTAACTGTAACACTGTGAGATGTTAAATGGCAGCTTTTAACTTAAATTAACTGAAAAGAGAACCTGATGCTACCACAATCTCTTTGTGCATCCAATTACAAAAGACAAAAAGAATAATTATGTTCTTTTAACTGTCAGCTGACTCCAAGGTTTTCACGTACAACTCCAAAGTAAGGCTCTCTACAGCATCTGGACAGATACTAGTTTTTGATGGCTTGGATGTTCCCATGTAGGAAGCTGAACTGCCTCAGAGCAATCCAAATCAACAGATCAAATGGTAAGTTGTCTAGCTTCCAAGAAGTCATATCAGATGGAGGAAAGCTGAGATACTTTCAATGCTGGCAATTCAAGCAGAGCTTGAACTGTGAGGCCAACCTTCACCAGACCCCTCTCCTCCAGAATGTGATGAGGCAAGCAAAGTCTCTCCTGCAAAATAAAGCGGTACGTGTAAGCTTCATTCATTTTTACCCCAAGGCGGGTAACAAATGCATTTTCTCTGAAGTCACACATATATCACTATAAGACACTTGCACAGAAAATGTCTTCGGCCTTAAATTTCACATGTGGTTCTCTACAGTAACAAAATGGTCAGAAACTAATTATATCTAAGATCTGTTTAAAGTGTTAAACTATGACAACATCAGAAGATACATAAGACTGCTAATTTCATAAAGCCAAAGACCATTTCTTTTCATAAGCAGAGCAAGAAAAACAGGCTGATGGGCACTGTTGGCTCAGAGGCCTACTTCCCCCTTCCCTTGTTTTGTAGGCTTATTACCCATTTTTCCCTTGGGAAAACTTGGAAGTGCTGATATACTGGGCCCTCAGTAATGAGCATTCCCCAAGAAAGTCACCTTTCAGTTTCAAAATTCAGCACAAGCTGGACAATCTTCCCAACTGCTAGCTGGCATTACGTGTAATTCAGGAGGTAAATCTTAGCATATCTAACTTCCGAATGGCCTGTGGCTCCACGCAAGATAGAAGCTGTGGTAGAACAGTAACCCGGGCTTTTAAATCCATGAACTAATTTTCTTGTTCCACTAAAAAGGGTCGAGGGAGTTTTTTGTCTCTCATAATATGCAAGAAATGATTTGATCTTTAGGTTTTTTTCCCTCATACAGGGAAGTAAGAGGATGAACTTGGGCAACAGAAGCATGAATAATGGGCTGCAACTATGGCCGTGCTAAAAAGACAGCTTATCAGTTAGGCTACGTATTTCTGTAATTGCAGGATTTTTCCTAAGCAGACACTGAAATTCATGCCAAAGTGAGTTGCTAAGCTCAAGACTTTCAAATATTACAACATGATCCTCTTACATTAGTTCTTTTGTTTAGATGATAATTTATTTTACCAGGTGGTCAGTATTATTTTTCCTGTAAGGAACTGACTAGAAACCCATAAAGTAGCTCCCTCAAGTTCATGCCACAGGCCAGAAATGGGACTTCTTTTCATATCTTCAAGTTCCCTGGTCAGTGTTATAATCACTATTGCTCCCTGAATTAAGCCCCCCAAAAAACCCAACTTCAGTATTTGCTGACATTTTCTGTGGTTATTAATAATAAGTCAATAAAGCAATACCTGTGGAACGCCCAATTTTTTACAAGCATCAAGAAAGTTTTCAACATTTCTTCGGCACTTTGCCATACTGAGTTTAGGCTGTAAAGACAGGATGTTAGATCTTCATCATACATTTGTGAAGGACTGTATATTTCTGATGCAAATTCAGTAACAGTTGCTAAACACAAACAAATTCTATGAAGACTCAGTATATGAAAATAGCTCTTAAACTAAACTTCTGAGTCTTGTTTAGTGCTTCTTGCAGAAAAATTGAAGTGAGGAATGTAGCCAATTAATATGGTAAACATGATTCATGATGTTTGAGTATTGAACTTAAAAAGCTTGTTTTCACATAAGATGCAACAAAAGTGAGATAAATGACTTACCACTGCTGGCGATGGTACGTGAATGCTGGCAACAGAACGTGGCCTTATGTGATTGGCTAAATGGCAAAGAACTACTCCATCCATCAATGCTGCTCCAATGTCATCTGGCAAAATTACTTTTAACCTTGATTCAAGATTCTATTAAAAAGTCCATAAGTAAGTTACTTTCAATATTAGCTAGTTTTTATTTTTAAATCCAGGGTATTTTAAAGCATTCAGTTTAAAAGGGACATTTTAATACTAAAGTGAAGTAAATGGAGTCAACTCACACTTTACTGAGTACAAATATCCTTTTCTCTTTATCATTAACCTTACATTCCCTTTGCTTTTTTTTTTAATGACACAACTACATACGTTGAGAAAGACATTCAGCCAACAACTATCATGATACATAGCTCTCAAAGCCATACGACAAACTCACTACTCATGATAGGAAAGCACAGAATTTAAGGACAGAAATGTTAGGCTGAATACCTCATTAGCTGTTAGCTAGCAGAATTTTACTAGGAGAATGAGGGGGAAAAAAGAGGGGAACAACCACTTTGAGCATGGCTATTTCACTCGTGCAGATGACAGTTAAATAGCTTTAGCGTTGCAAAACAGAGAAGGGAAGTAGGGAATGTTTTTTCCCCACCCCAGCAGCAAGCCTTCACTGCTCAGGAAGTGAACCAGACAAGACAGAAACAGCCTTCACAGAAGTCAGACCCCAAATTAGTACTGCCCTGGAAAGCAGAGCTGCTACAGTTAACTGTAACTGTTAAATATCTTGAGAACAGAACTATACAGAAAACAACTTACTGGAAGTCTGAAATTTAGATCCCATTCAGTATTATATAACTTGTAGCAACTTTCTACACTCAAAAAGCATTTGGCTATTCAGAAGACTGACCATCTTTCTTCAAATCTCAGGTCAAAGAGCAGCAAACACTAGCAGACTTACTGTCTCCGTAGGAAAACCTAAAACCTCAGAAACCTAAAAAAAATTTCATTTTTCATTTCACTTCATTTTTCAGCTGAAAAAACATTTAGCTCCTGGTTGGTATTTTCGTTGAACCAAAAATAGTACCAGTGTAGCCTGTTACATGAAATTTCTTAGGAAGAAATATCACTACAGAGATGCCCTTGTACAACTCTAATGATTTGCAGGCCTTTATGATGAAGGTTTAAATTGTGGTACATAGCAAACTAAATGCACTGCACCCATATAGTAAATAATGGTACATACATTGCGAAGTTGTCTTATCTGTTCCCTTTCTTCCCTTAAATGCTCCATTTTTCTCCTCATTGTAAATCCAGGATCCACTGCACCATAGTCCTGGCGAGATGCACGGCTGAAAGCTATTAAACATTATTTAAGTTAGTTTTCAGAATTCAGGTTAAAAAAATGCAATGACTAAAAATCTACCACCAAGGATAAAAATGGGAAAAAAGCTGAAGAACTTTTCAGAACAAATATATTTAAGTATCCTGATATAAAAGATGCTGTCTATGAAACTTATCTTTCAAATAAAATACAGTGATCATCTTACGTAAGTGCAAATAGGTAACTAGAAAATATGGAGACAGAACTGACTTCAATATTCAAATATCTGTTTGAGATATACAACTCCCTTTGCACTTTTACAAGCATATCTTGCAATCTAGCTTTGAAAGTATTTTCATTGTGTTTTACTTTTAATCAAGTATAAAGTCTTTATGGAGACTAAAAAAAGGGACAGAACTCCCTGATATAAACTTACGATGAAAGACTTACAATATATATATACACACACACACACACATATGCATGTGTTCGGTGTGCATATGCAGAGACACGGTGATTGCTTATTAAAGAACTAATTGAAAAATATGAAATGTCTCATCTAAAGGTTCAGAGTTCTTCTTTAAAAAGGAGGTCTGTTAAATAATTACATTCACTTTACTATTCTTCATGGTCAAAAAGCCTTTAAATGACAATTCTATTATTTTATAGAACACTGGCAAATAAAAACTCTTCTATAGAAATACCACTGTATCCTTAAGTATTTCACTCCATGCTTTAGAGCGAAAAAAAAAAAATCAGTACTTACACCTTTAGAACTTTCTATATTGTTTCTAATAGTTTGGATTTTAGCAAGAGACCTAACAATCGCAAATAACAGGAATTTTATAGATACTCTCGAAATCACTGCTCTGATTTTATACATCATGACAGTATGTAGTTTGTATACAGAAAAATACAATTGCATGTTACCGACAGTATCTACGGAAGTATCTAAAACCACTAAGATTTTGGCTTGCAACTAAGAAACAAAATGCCGTTCACTTTCCTAGAACTGAGTGAAAGGGGTGCTGCTGTTTCACAGACATGAGCTGGCAGTGGCTCCTAGGAAGCCTACTATCGCACTGAGAAAATATGGGCTGAAAAGCACTAACAAGCCTGCTTCCTCCTATCAAATAAAATCTTGGCTGCACCTTCCTGCAGCCAAGGATGTAGATAACTCAGAAGTCTCTCAATGATCACAGCCAGGCATGTCCTGGTACATGCAACTAACCTATCTCTGGCACAGAAGTTTCACACAACTGCTTACAAATCTCAAGTGTCTTAAGGGCCCTGAAGAAGCCATTTGCATGACCTCAGCCAGACCTACTCTACTGCTGGGGGCTCACAGGCTAGTATTAAGGAGGTCGAGCTTTGCTACCATAAACAATGAATGAAATTAAACTGAAGAGCTGAACTGATTCTTTCTTAATGAATTTGCATGAAGACTGTTCCCTTAAAAACAGAGAAGAGTGGTATTAACTGCAGAAAGGATTGCACAGTGGTTTTTCCAAACTATGTTTTACACTTCTGACATCCAATGTTCACATAGACACTTGCAAACAAAAGAATACTGTAACTGCAAAAAAAATTGTATTATTTCTACCTAGATTTCAGAGGACTGAAAGTCTGCTTTAAACAATGCAACTTTCTTATGAGGGTATGGCAGAGTCTTGGAAGAGTCAGGGTGCAAAGCAGCACTAAGCCACAAAACTCCTGGCAAAGCTCTGCTCAAAGCATCCTTTCATAGGACAAATTACAAAAATCTACTTCTCTTGAAACCCTCCTGCCTCAGCCATCAAGTCTCAAGAACAGTTGCATGCTGTTTTCCTGTTCTTTGACAGTGATTAAATACGCACCAAAAAAGTGTGTGGGGGAAATAACTGTGCAACTTGGGGAACTTTCAATTATTTGTTTGCCAAAGCAGCGGTCTGTGTCTTTCCCAGTACTACGCTTGTGATAAGTACACCGAGTGGATTGCTGTACTGTGGCATCTCTTCATATTCATTCCAATTCATGCACCTGCTACCCTTACCATTTAATTCCAGCCTGGGAAATAAACATCTGTTCTATCATGCTATGTTAGAGAAAGCAGCTTACCTGACCTTGGTTTGAGACCAAATGGACCATGAGCATTACTATCTGTTCTTTCATAATCCTGTTAAAAGAGATAAAGTAAATTTTCTTCCGTTCATTAAAAGAATTAACTTTTGTTCCTATCAAGATAGTGTTTAAATTACTCTTGCCTAAGAAAAGTGAGTCCTTCTGCTTAACTGTAACACACCCTTTCGAAGAGGACAGTATAAAATAAATGGAATTAAAGTAAGTTCACTACATGCAGATAAAATTATCTTACTGAGGAAGAAAAGCAGCACCAGATTAACTAAAATCTACTCTAAACCATTTCAAACTACTGGAAACCATTCTGTGAACAGAGTTCTAAGCCAGCTGTAAACCAATGCAAATAACCTCCCAATGTTAGCATCAAAATATTTCTTAATATTTCAATTATGAAGATCAGGTTTTTCTCATTTCACCATCTAAAAAGAAAGATGCACTCAGTAATTTGGTATGTGCATGAGAGATCCTTATTTCAACTCATTTCATTGTATTTGGGATATGTTCTCATTCTGCTCCCTCAGGTTCCTTATTGACATGAGATAGAAACATTAATAATCTTTGGTATGCTTTATTCAGAGCTCAGTAGTGTAGTGCAGCCACAGTGAGACTACATGGACATCCCTTAAAAAAAGAAAGCAACCAGTGAATGAAGCTGCAAGGCTGCACCACAAAGGCAACAGCCAGAACTGTGAAGGATGAAACTCGCTTAAGAGGTGTCAGTACGTTTGGGTTCCCTGTGATATATAAAATACTAAACCACAAGTTCTACTTAAAATCCTCTGGATGGCTACTGCATAGGGGACACCTACAAAATATGGCAAATTTGATTTTTGTTTTATTAGCTATTTTCATTAGGAAAGATAATGGAGACAAAAGCAATGCACCTTTCTACACACCAGTCAAAAAGAAGAAATCTAGGAGAGATCAGACAGTTGCGAAGGTAAAACAAGTTGTAAAATCTGTGTCTAGTTTCTATCTATTTTTGAATTTTTATTATGATGAAATATTTCTAATTGCAGTTTCAAAGGAAACTGACAGCTTTATGTCTGCATGGAAAACCTGATGACAAGTAATGAGCACAAAGAAATGTCTGTTGAATGAAAAACAAAACCACAAACTTGTACCTCAGACGACACAGGAGACTGTGGGGACACATTAGTATTATCACTGTCTTGCTAAAAAGAAATCAAAGAGATGAAATTATAAAAATGAAAATTATGATTTAACAAGAAACATGAAATTATGAAATACACAATACATGAGACATGCAACATTTGTCAAGTATGCGACAAACTGGCAGCAACTAAATTTAAAAACGTGTAAGTCAAGGAAACACTGTTCATTGTTTATGTCAAATATTACTTTTACATTACCTCTGCTTGATAGCTGAATTAACTTTCCTATTACCAAAGCAAGTAAATGTCCTACTTTTCCCCAGTACGCAATCTTGATGACTGTTTTCAAATAAAGGAGTATAATACTTATTTCTGCTCTGGCTTTGGAATGCAAAGTTTGTTTGCGTGGACTTTAGCGAATGTTCTCCTGTTCTGTGACTGTGGCTCATAGGTGTTCATAAAAGACAAATGAATAAATTGTTTTCTTAAATATTTTTACACAATTACTATTTCTCACCTCATTTTCATTTCCACTTGAACTCTTTCTGGAAGACTTATACTGCAAAACACACAGAATTATTACTTTAAAATGGAAATATGGTTTTCATTTGAACTAAATGGCTTGATATCACTCAGATGTTACTTATTACTGGTGAAGCTGCTGAGAAAAAAAACCATGTTACAGAAACAAAGGAGTAAAAAAGAAACAAAGCAGAAAAGGAGTATCTAGTTCCTAGGCTAGTCAAGATCTTCATTATGTTGATGAGATAAGACCATTTTAAAACTAAATACTTATATAATGTGAACTCTGACTGCATATGACAGCTGATCCAAGTGAAAAGACCTTAACAACTGTTACTCTGAAGCATTATTTGTTAGAAAAAATTATGCAACCCGTGAAAGTTACTTTTACAGTATGTTTTGTTATGTAACTTTAAAATTGCTTACACTTTGAGATTGACTTGACATTGTAAAAAATTAACAAAAAAAAAAATCAGTATTTCCTTTACAACTTCAAAGCCTGATCACATACTTCTATCTGTTTAAGACCAGCACTTTTTCCACAGTTCTGTCTGATCTGTTGTGCACTGCCTTCATCACTGTCCCACTTCCTGATTATCCTGAAAGTGTAGGAAATGAAGGAAGGATTGAAGGAAGAAATTTACAAAAGCAGTATTTAAGAAAATAAGCATGTTTCATTGTCCGCAGAAAGTGGACAAAAAAATAGAAAAAACCATACAGCTAGAATTAAAAAGATCCATCACTACAAAACTCTGATAAGTGCATTGTGTGTATGTGGCCGGCCTACCCATCTTTATGATATAACACATAACACAGGCTAAATCAAGAGACAAACTTAGGAAGGATGGCTCTCCTTCAAAGATCTGACTTTTAGGGGTACATATAGCTTTTAGTTAGAAGAATTTCTTAAAAATGGAAGAAAAACCTGACTTGCAACTATGTTCTTTAATATTAATAAACACGCAAACTTACATAGCTCTGTTATAGAAAGCTGTATTTCTCAGTTATGCATAGAAGATGCTTGCCTTCTTCAAAGTTATAACTGTGTACTGTTGGACTGTAAAATTGAAGAACTTTATAGAGCTGAATTTTCAACAGCTTTTGAAATGTGTGCTGAACGATGCTGACAACAATGACAAACAGCATCTCTTGAAAATCGAAGTCTAGGACAAACATAGCCTTTGTTAGCTACCCTACTGCTGTTCATTTTCTGTGCAAACTAAACATCTCTTTTGAAGAGTGATTGAATAAAGTGTCAGTTGTTGGTTTGTGGTATTCTTTTGTTGTTTTGGTTTTTTTGGTGGTTTTGGGTTTTTTGTTCGTTTGTTTTGAGAGGTTTTGGGGGGGTTGTGGATTTTTTTTTAATTTGTTTTGGCTGAGTTTTTTGGTGTGGGTTGTTTGTTTTTTTTTTTTTTTTAAACTATGCACAGAGTACAGGTAGAGACCTGGGTCAGATAGAGACCTATTACATATATCCATGACTGGCTATTTCTCTTCTTAGACTTATTTCCTGTATGTTTGCAGTTCAAGGGAATATATTGCTTTGGCAGCTGATAAGGCAAAGCCTAATTTTCTAAGCCCTGCAGACCCCCGCTGCTGACTTCTGTTTACACAGGCCTTTGGCCAGTTCTGTGTTCATATAACAAAGCTAGCACATAGTAATTCTTTTCCATTGTGGATACACTAACAAGAATTTCAGCTTGGATGTAGCTAGGATCCAAAACAACTACAAACTATTCCAGGAGAAGAAAAAAAAAAAAATGCATTTTGGTTGATAAAATTATCTTCAATCTTAAGTTTCTTTTTACATATTTAATGCAACAAAGATTTCAGGTTCCAGCGAGACTTCAGTGCAATGCCACAAGAAAAGGAGTTCTGATTCTCACGAGCATTCTCCTACCTTTCTGATGCACAGTACAATTGCACAATAAAAATATATAATATATATAATAAAGATGCTCTATAAATACTTCTGCATGCTGATCCAAGTAAATTTTCCCTGTTCTAATGACACCCATTACAGTAACTTGGCATGTATTCTTAAGATATTAATATCTGGCAGTACAGATATGATTATTCAATGAACTTTTTTGCCAAGAAAACATGGACACAATGCGAATTGTATTTTCACTGGTTTCTCAGAACAGCAGGGGTACCTACTTTTTTCTCCCAGTTTGCCGTGGAAGACAGACTTCGTTTCATCACTTGCTTATTGCCTTGTTTTTGCAAATGAAGCTATCAGTGACACAGTATTTTTTGTTACTGGCACAGCCTGCTTAATTCACTTTTGAGACATATCTATAGCTGTATGTAATGTGATTTCAGGTATCTGCTTCCATCACAGAGCTCAAAACTGAAATCTGTATTAGCATTTAAAGACATCCTTTAAAGTTATGAGGAATCACTAACGCAGGTCTTCTGTATTGATAGCACAGCTGTTTAATGAGTTAAATGACTGAATTCTGTTTTACTTAGAAGTTTCTCCCATTCCCCTCAAAGGCCGCAGGGCAAAATTAATTTAGGGATGAAAACCCTGGAAAGAGGTCAGTAGAATTCAAGTTAGGATACAACTCCATATACTCTTCAGAAAAAAACATTAATAGCTTCTATAATCAAAAGAATGTATCTGAGCTGTATGGCATGCTCTCTTTTTCCTAGAATTTAATTTCTTCGAAGTTTCCTAGCATTTCATAAAGATGTTTGATGGCAAAAGACCCAAGAAACTAATTTCATAAGTGACAAATTTAATTTTAACTCAACCTAGCACTGGTCAGAATTCTCCTATTTCTCTACCATACCCCAAAACAGATTTTATCTAATGCTGCTGTAACTTAGTATCTGTTTTGCACTAAGCAGATACTGACATCTGGTGACGAATGGTACACACTACAGCAGCAAAGTAATGCAGAGAAAATTTCCTCTCTAAAATGCAAACTAATGCAGTGAGAACCAAAATGCATAAATCGTTCTCATAACCAAGCTGCAAAAAAAGGTAATGTATATTTTCCTTGCACTACAAAAAAACCAGCCAAACCTCAAAATGGATGAGGAAGGACCAATGACTGAAGATTAGTTTCTGGCTTTACCAGAAGACAACTGTAAATGACTTTCTTTTATTTAAAGGATAAACAAAGTATTCTGTTGATTTTTTCCTCTTGATTCTCCTGCACTCTCACATTACCCTAAATACATACATATATACGTACATATATATTATTTAACTCAAAAGAGCCAAATAAAAAAATTACATGCAAAATTAAAAGCATGACAACCTTTGAGGTTTTCTTATCTTTACTTAGTCATAGTTTCTTCTACTCTCATTAAAAAAAAAAGTGTCACCCACCCACACTCCCCCCCATTACCTTGAAATACTCTCTTCTAATTTGTTTACTTCTCCTTCTTTCTTCATTCTGCCAAATCACTGGCTGTGTTTCTGGCCAATGCTGCTCATCCATTGAATCCTTCTGGTTTTCCCGTGGCTATAAGGTTCAGAAATATTTTTACATAAAAGGTAAATATACCTCGTGTGCGTTAACACTAATTATTATGAACTACAGTTATGAATTGTTTGCCTCTCTGATAATCTAGCTTTATGACATGGAAGTGTTATCAGTCTTAATGGTGATTCTGGTAGAAATCATTTACTTCCTTTAAAATCCTAAAACATATTTCATAGAAGAAAAAGAATCTATGAAGTAATTCTTGAGAAAACACCCTTTTCTGCACTGAGCCTAATTTTCGCAGGTATGTTCGGAAGCCACTTAAGACTGCCACAAATAACTTCAAAAAAACAGTTAGAAGTGTGGTTAGCCACTAGCATATCCAATTTCTCAATCTGAATACTCATTGCACAGGAAAAGGATGGCTACAAGAAGACAATTTAAGTATTTGTCTGCTGTTCCTATCTAAAAGATTATACACATCTTCTAGCTGTAAAAGAAATCTCTCTTTCAAAGTATTGTATTATGCAACGTATTCTGAACAGACAGCTAAAGTAGATTTATTCTTAAAATAACAATGAATATGTATGAATATGTCTGTTTTATTAAAACTGAAAGCAAACAATCCAAAGGGACCATTTCATAATAAGGCTAAAACTACATTTCCAACTATTTCTTCATATTAGAATACCACGCCATTTAAAGCAATTGCAAATACGCGATGGATTAAAATCTAAAATAATAAAAAAGTACCCTCTACAGTTTCACTGCAATTTTATTGTATCATGCAAGCTTCTCAATGAGGTATGGGGAATGGAAGGCCTACGTAATTCAAACCATTTAGAAATCTCAAAGAAAAGAATCATAGAATCATTAAGGTTG
>NW_009221365.1:10516-51696 GCF_000690835.1 Fulmarus glacialis | reverse complement strand
CGCCCTGCACTCTAGTCCTGTTACTGCAGTGTGAACCAGAAATCAATAGGGCTGCTCTAATGGAGGTTCCAGCTGCAGTTGGCTGTGCAGACACACACACGCGCACACACACAGAGACACTGACGTCTGCGCAGCCTTCTCAGCCGATTGGGCACCACATCGGATGTTCTGTGGAGCAAAGAATAGGAATCATTTACAGTCTGCTAAAAAAAATGGTACCTTGCTTTTCCCTGTCTCCAGGAGGGCCAGGCTGGGCTCGCCGTACAGGCTGGCTGCAGTGCGTGAGCGAGAGCACCGCTCGGGTACGTGCAGTCCCCACGGGGTACCGGGCGACACCCCGAGACTACCACAGAAGCTGCCGGGGCACAGAACCCCGCAATTCATATGGAATGTTTTTATAAGGTTACCAATTCATATCGTGAAAGATAAGAATGTGAACATAGGAAAATAGACACGAAAAATCAAAGTGGTTTAATTGATAAATTAATAGAGCTCTTGTACCCTTTGATGTGTTTGCAAGTATTTCTGAGCTCTGAAGAACATTTTAATGAAAGATTTATTTTTAAGGGCTTTGTTAGAAATTATGCACTGAACATTGAATATTTTGATGTAAGTTGCTTGCTTGCTTCCCCTTCCTTCAGTAGAAAAATACATATTTTGTTGAAGAGCAGCTTCAAGTTTAATTTCCTACAGTCTTTAAGTATTTTATACATACATATTAATGTGTAAAGCTACTCCTTGTTACTAAAACATGCCTGGGTTTTTCCCCTTTTAAACAATAAAACCCAGGCTCTATTGGTTACCTGACGCCGTAGCTGTTTATCTCTGAAACAAGAAACAACTGTGTTGGTGAATGTATAAAAAAATTCTCATTCTCTACTCCCAAGCTAAGGTATTCCTGGGATCTGCAGCACTGCAGAACACCTCCCCCACCACCCTGTCAATGTATTTCAACTTCAGTGTATTGACAGCAACTGCCCCAGCCTGAGTCTGGCTCCAGTGAAGCATTTATATTCCTTCCACTCAGCCCTGTGGATCTTTGCAGGGCTCAGGATGCCAACCCAGGACTCGCTCTGGAGAAATAAAGTCTGGGAAAATGAATGAATCATAAAGCCATATTGCACGACAGAATCACATCCCAGTCTATGTTCTACAGTTCATTCTTATGCAAGCTTTAAAAAAAATGTGATTTAAACCCTAAAAGTGATGGCATGTGGCAGGCTACTAAGTAATGGGCTGTAGAAAACCTTAGAACAAAAGGGGCCAGGAAGCACAGAAGTCCACCTCTCCTCAACATTAGCAATTACATCATCTCAGTACCCCCTCCCCAAATACTTATCTAAACTCTGCTTTAATTATTTATACTAGTTGCTTTTTTCTGCTGTTCTTGGCAGTTTGGAGCACAAATTAACTGTTCTCTGTTTCTCTGTGTGGAGACATTCTGCCTAGAGTTTTTTCCCTTCCTCCTGCCCAATCCTTATTAAGTTTTAACCCCTTTTTTACTGGACAGAAAGGTCAGGCTGTGCGAGTACTGTAATTGCTGTCCATTTAAAATGTCTATGCTTCCAAGAGCTACCAGGTATATCTGCCAGCCTAGCAGCAGACTGTTTACCAGACTGGTAAACATAGCATCATAGGCAAAAGTTAGAGCATACAGTGCAACTGTTGTCCTGGAATACGAAATTAGGGTCTGAACTCTAACTTATATGCTAAAATGTGTTTCTTTTGTATTTTTTTAGGAAACAAGCAGACTTCCATGTAATGAAGCTATTAGGGTGCTACTGCTTGGCTCATGCTGTATTTATTAATATCAGTGAAAATGACCAGTGGCAATTGCCTCGGGATAGAAAGCCCTCACAGTGCCACTAATCCTTACATTCCTTAATCTTCCCTATCCTTTCCTAACACTGGCATTTAGCATGCCCAGAAACACCAGCCCAGCTCAGTAAAAGCCTGAGCATTTACTGAGTATATGTGCATTGGGTAAGTACTTTTTCGATCTGAAGTTGAGCAACCCTCTGGTAATTAATGGCAGGCTCCTGCGAAATCTCTGGTTGGGAAGGAGGCTGGGCACCATGGGCTGGTTGGCTAAGTGCTTTTCAAGAATTAACCAGAAAAGCTGGTGCTAACAAAGTGTTTAGCAGATACTGGCCATTCCAGTAGCTCAGTCCACACCGCCACATCCATGACAGTATCTTGAAAACAGTCCTTCCCAGTTCATAAAGTTCTTGCCAATTCACTGATAATCTCTGATATTTTCCCAACTTAGTGACTTTTGTTAAAGCAGCAAGTTAGTACTGATCATAACATATTCAGTAAAGGGGTGTAAAGATCACTTTGATGAGACTCAGAAGAACATCTCGCAAATACTGCTCCAGCACAGCACAGGGACATGGGAAAGCATACCTTAATAAGTGAGCTTCACCCAGACAAGTCAGACAAAATATAATACACATAAGGCGCAGAGAAAATGTAATTATTTTATCTCAAGCAGACCTTGTCTCAGTCATAAGGTTATTCACAAAATATTGCTCACACTATACCCAAACTAGTAATTTATGCACAAGTGGGGCATAAATATTCTTCATTATCTGTAAAGTGGAGGTGCACTACTTTGTTCTTGCAGCTATAAAGTTTTTATACTGAAACTGCCTAGTGTCTGGTCCCCATAAACCAGTGAGCAAAAAACCTTGTATATGAGTGCATCCATATATGCCGAAATCCCCTAAAATATTGAATAACTGCTTGCTGTTAGCCCCCAGGTATCTCTTTTCCTCAAATACACTGTCCAAAATGTCAATAGCCATTACAAATGGGGGAAGAAATCACAGGGATCAAACACCCAGTCCCAGACAAAATGCTGGTGGCTCCATATAAACATTTAACCTAAGCATTCTCCATTCGGAGCCATACATATGAGGGAACCATTTTACTGTCGAGTGATATGAACACTTAGCATTATTGTGGAGAGAAAAGACCTAAAATAGCAGGTATCTTAAGGATGACAGCTTCAGAATATTCGCACTGCAGATTTCATGTGAATATGTAAGCAGTACTTCTGATATTTAACAAAGGACTCTGACTAAATAGTATTTTCATCAGTGTTGCTGGCCTCAGATGCTCAAAATTACTAATCATGTCCTCAAAGTGTTTCCATGCAGGCACATAGAGTTGCAAGCAAATTTTGCCCATGTTTCAGGCTAGCAGAATGCAAACTGTGTCTGGTCTGGAAGCCAGTCAGACACAGTCAAGTTAATAAAAGGCCTGCCAGCTAGAAGAATTGGTTGAGATACGTGATAGACGTAGTTCTAGTCCCATTAGATAGGGAAACTGCAAAACACTCATACATTTGACTCAGCCAAAGAAAAAAAAACTTACTGTGGAAATAGGATAAAAATTGCAGGAAAGAGTTCTGAGCAGTAACATGTGCCTCCATTTTTCCCCCTTGACTGCAGCAGGAAGGAGGAGTAGGTCCACAGAGACGTTAACAGATTGGAGAATTCAGCAAAAAAACCCCAATAAAAACAGTTAAGGAAATGGAGGGAACAGCTTATGGGAAGAGATTAAAAACTAAGTTCACAGAATGCGAATGCAAATGCAAACTGAAAGAACAACAGCTACCTCAAGGATAATGGTAGGTCCAAAACTGCAAAAAGGAAAAGTTAAAGTTACACAAAAGGGATACCTCATACCCATATATGAGAAGTCAGGGCAAGTTAAAATTGTCATAGTTGAATTCCAGGGGGGTAAATTACAAGGAGGCATTGAATATTGTGATAAGTGTTCTTAGGAGAATAGTACAAGAAAGCAAAAGTCATTTACAACTGGACCAAAGAAAGCACTGGAAATTATACTATAGGGAACAATTCTAAAATGGCAGGGGAGGGGTTTAAACAATATAATAGATCTTTTCAGCTTCTAATTTTCATGATTCCTTGTTATTATTTGTTGCTATCCCTATTTAAGTGATAGCCCCCATTGTAAACACTTTTGGCTAAATAAGAACCCATAAAGGGAATTAGAAATCTCAAATGGAGAAAAAAAAGAGATAAACAAAACCCCTTATAGAATGTTCAGCATTTTTCCAGCTTAAAAGTGAAAATTAAAAAAAAAAAAAATTAATATACATAAACTTAGCAGAAAGTAATTTTCTTCATTATTTTACAAGATTAGCAAGCTTAAAGGCTTCTGCAGTTCTTGAAAAGATTACAGTCCAAGGTGCATGTTAAATACAGGAGAGATCATTTCACAAGCATGTACAAAAGAGACATGCAGTTTTAATTTGAAAAATCTGTTACGTGCTTGTGAGACCTGTATGCTTTGCTTTTCCCAGTGATGACTTGAGCATAGAAACATGCTTAAATTATTTGCTGAATCAGGACCTAAGCTGCTTTTACTCCTCCAGCAAAAGAGTAATTCTCTACTGGTGAAAAGTCCTGCCCCCTACTCATATATATGTATATTTTAATTATTTGCATTACTGCAGCAATTCAGAGTTTAATCAAACACTTGATAGGCACTGTAAAATTACAGGCAAAAATGTGATCTGAAGTTCTAAACCTCTTAAAGAAGATGACCAATTAAATAAAGGATAGCTGAAGAAAAGTTTGTGACAGAATTCATATACTCAACATCAAGATTAGAACATATTTCATTGCTTGTACTATACTTACAACAGTTGCTTATAACACGCTTTTTCCATGACATGACTTAGGAGAACAGACCACACATAAGTGTGTCCTCTAAGGGGATGTGAAGAAATTAAGGGAGAAATAGCAGACTTGACAGGATGGGGCATAAAACAGGCATCATAGCAAAAAAGTTGCAAGGAAATGGTATAGAGCAAGAAAAAGCCAATTAATTGTTTGTAAGAGCCGCAGTTGAAAGTAGGATTCACTTCAAGGTTAAGACATATACATGTAGGTGGTTAAAGTCCCATTACAGTCAATGGAGATCTAGTCAAGACAGTCATCATTGCTTGAAGGAAATTAAGGTCAGATAGGATGTGTCTACTTCAGGGAGAGATGAATAGCTCCCCAGGCTCCATCACATGTGTTTCTCCAATCTCATTTTGCTGTAAGAGGAACTAAGATGCCAAGTATGTGTTCAGTACACCTGAATTAGGAGAAAGATTCAGCTACAGAGCCAGAGAACTACATGTAAATGTTCTTATCTCACCATGAATATTACTTTTTCAAGCTGATTCACTTTTCTAAACAGAGGCATCTACTGCTATCTGACACACCCCAGCTTCCAGCTGCTGCTTCAGAGGGCACAGGTTTCCCTGTAGGTCTTCCTAGAAACTTCTGCCACCTCTGTGTGAATCTGACAGAAGCCATTTTGAGACTGAATTAGAGCGCAGCCCCTAATGCAGCCCCTAATGACTCTTTACCAGGTATTTTTGTACTTCTTAATAAGGAATAAAAAAACAAAAGCTGAAAAGTTCTTGCCATGTTTTGCATTTTTATTTTGCTTTGTTTCTTTTTCCCCTATCTAAAATATCAATGGTTTTCTGCTTTCAGTAGAAAAATGACCATATCACCAGGCACATTTTCATTTAAAAAACTGCTTAGTTCATACATTACCTTTCTTTTAAAACATTTACTGTTTAGTTACTAAGCTTAGCTAAGTCTCAAAACTATTTAATATTGCAAAAAAATATTCAAAGGAAAAATATTCAGGAAACTTTAGTCAGGACACAATATAACTCCATTACATTTATAAGCATAAGAACTATTTGATCCAGTACAGTCAACACTTTAATACATGATTAGGTAAACATAAACCAGGACAGATACTGATCATTCCCCTGGCATATTCTCCAAGGCCCGGCAGCTTGTGTTGTATGGATGTCCCAAGCCAAAGTTTGCATTGACACCTCAACACCTTCATAAGTCTGATCAATTTCTGTTTGAACCCATGCATTCTTTTCCTATCATCACATGCTTTTAATGCCAAAGAATTGTATGTGTGATTGTGTAGTGAAATATATTCACTATGTATTTCACAATGTCTTTTTGCTTGCTTTATACCTAATGTCTGATAATTTCATTGGCAATCTTCCTCTTCATATATTGCATGGCCAATCATTCCTAAGCCACGCAACCCTTCACGCTTTCATAGATCATCACTCACAGATCTCCCCTTCCATTATTATCTCTATGCCAAGCAGGGTAGTTCTGGCTGTGAAAGTTCTTGCACAGAAGCTATTGCTCACCTCTGAACCTCACTGTTGATCTTTTTTCCAATTTAATTCATCTTTTTTGAGATAAGATCACCAAACATGCATGCAAAAGTCAAAATATGGTTATGGTATATTTTTAGCTATACATATATATATGTATGTATACGTATTGCACATGCATACGCAGACATTCATACAGTGGCAGAATATTTTCCATTTTATTGAATTCCTTAATGTGACATTTAGATATTTTGTGAGGGCAGTTCTAGGCACAGCGGTACGCCCAGGCACACAAAAGGTCACACCTTATTTACGATGCGATTTAATCCCATTTAGGTTACACAAGACAAAAGCTGCCATCCCCAAACCATCCCATTAGCCATTATTTCATCCTAATAAAATCTCATCACCTTTAGACACTCACTGTTTGGTAGGAAAATTTCTCTTTTTAACAGCAGCTAGCATTTTGATCATGTATAGAATTGTCAGATTAGAGTAGCTAAATGCCTTATTCCAAGTGAAACCATAGTGGGCTTCAGAAACTAGTTAGGACTGGAAGGGTCTGGTCCAGATGGCACAAGCCAAATCTATTTAAGAAACCCTCTGTCTTCCCTCCTTATCCTCCCAACATGCAACTGCAACCATATTTTTAAAACGAAGAAGTTACACAAGGACGAAGTGGTGCTCATCCTTAAATGGCAACTTACTAACAAGGATATTTGCCCAGGGACTAAGGGTACCCTTCTAAGCTTTGAATGTCAGAGAGCAAGACTCTAAATTCCAGGCCTCCAAACAGAGGTGCTGGTGAGTTTTAAGAACTACCAGGAATAAGTGGTGCTTTAAAATAGGCAGTCTGCCTCACTCGTAACTGGGCACCAAAAGTTCTTTATACTCAGGTTATATGAAGCCACTTTATGGAAACTCCAAGCAGAACCATGAGAACGGATGCATTCTGGGACACCCAAAAGTTACCTGGTGCTGACTGCAAAACTAGTAACCATCAGAGACAAAATTTAACTATATTATTTGTTGTTGCTGTTAAGAAGTTTGCTTATGCACACATATTTGAAAAAAAACCCCCACAAACCTGAAATATGTTAATAACTCCACAAGAAGAAGCATTATAAAAAGGCTGAAACAGAATGCAGGCATGCAAGTGGCATCAGTGACAATCTGTCACTTGATCCACCTTTTAATCCACACCTTTACCAGTCCTGTTCCCACCTCCTGCTCCTTGCTTTGGTATCAGTTTGTCAGCCATCGTGCTGAACCTGGACAGCAGGCTGACTACAATCTCAGGTTTTTAATGAATTGCTTTACAAGAAGTAGACAGACATACAGTTTCCCTCTCCTCTCCTCTCCTCTCCTCTCCTCAAATGAAGATGAATGCAAGGTCCTGCACTGGGAAGAAATAACTCCATGCAACAGCACAGACTGAGGGCTGACAGAAGTAGTTTGGCAGAAGAGGACTCGGTGGACAGCAAGCTGAGAATGAGTCAGCAGCATGCCCTTGAGGCAATGAGGGTTATCTGCATACTGGGCTGTACTACATAGAATATAATCAGCAGGATGATAGAAATGATTATTGCCTTCTAATTGGGATGTCTGAGACTACATCTGGAGCAGTCCAGTTTTGAGGTCCCCGCTGCAAGAAATGCATCAATAAATTGGAGCAAGTCCAGAGGAGGGCCACCGACTTACAGAGCTGGAGCACATAACATATGAGCAGAGGCTGAGAGAGATGTGTGTGCTCAGCCTGGAGAAGAGAAGGCTAAGAGGGGATTCAGCTTCTCTCTTCAACAATATTATAGGTGGTTTTGTAGAAGACAGAATCAGATTCTTCTCAGCGGTGCAAAAATAGCACGAGAGGCAATGGTCACAAGGTTGCAGCAAGGGAAGTTCCTATTGATCATAAGAAAAACATTCTTCACCGTGGGATCAGTCAGCCCTGGAAAGATTTCCCAAAAAGTCTGCGGGATTTCCAGCTTTGGAGATATTAAAAACTTGATTGTGCAAGCCCTGAGCATGTTGCTCTATGTCTGAAGCTAGGCCAACTTTGAGCAGGGGGTGGAACCAGATAACCTCCAGAGATCCCTTCCAACCTAAATTGTTCGGTGATTCTAATCAAATATTTGAAATTAAAGTACAAGGGCATTTTCAAAGTTAAGGTTCAATTTCCAGTTCGAAAGTCTTCATGTTAAGCTTCAGAAAGATGTACAACCATTTCTATCTATAATGCACTTGCTAGATTACAGGCTAGTAGTAATAATGCATGTGATATGAAAAAAAAAGCAGCATGTCTCTGCAATCCCAAACTAAGCATATATAGTCAGAAAAAAGAAGGCATGGGTCTGCTGTAACTTAACCAAGTTTTTATATATGTACACACTATATAGCATATATCTGAACTCATATGTTTGTACTCAGAATACCCCGAATGATAACTTGTTAACTGAATTAGCACAAGAATATATTGCTTACGCAATTTATAAACGATGACACTATTAAATGCAGTGAAAAGTAATTTTCGTAGTCAAGATTCATAGGCAACGTAGACCTGTAAAGCAAAGCATATTGTCTGAAATGAATCAGGGATAAAATCTGTGAACTTTAAAGGAAAAAAAGATCTTCAGCATCAAAAGCGAAAGAGAAGCTTAAAGGAAGTAAGAAGACAAAGGTGAAACAAATAGATAACATTTTTGAAGAAATAATGAACATTGTGCTCTGGGGTAAGGATGAAGATTCCAATGCAAGCATGCAATCCAAATGTAAAAGCTTTTAGGTAAAGCAAGCAGTATTTTCAAACCATTTCTGTGGGTGAAATGGCAGCATTTGAAAAACAGAAAAAAACTACAGCGGGTATCATGTTTGTATAAGGCATTATTAATTCTGCTGGTAAAACCCCCTCTTTTAACCCATCCTCACTATGATAGGGTCATTCATTCTTCACTGACTACCTTGCAAAAACAAGGATCAGAAGCGGGAAGAAAACAGCTGTTTTCTCCAAACATTGAAAATAAATTGTTTTTAGCCAGATCTACGCAACACACAAATACAATTTAAGGCCAAACATGAATAGTGATAATGTCAAGGAACTCTGTGTTTACCTCTAGAATTAAATAGAAGCTGAATACAATGGAGGAAAGATCCAACTCCCTAAATATTAATACACTAATTCTTGAATTAATTTAATATTTTCTATTGGCAATATAATATTATGGAGAAAGACATCCAAGTCTGATGTTATTCTTCCTTATGAACAGAAAGTCCCAATTCCTGGAGGAATAGTTGCTTTTCTCTCATCTAAAAACAATTTACCATTATTTTTCAAACTGTCACAGAAAGGGACTAAAGAAATTCTACTAAGACACTTATAGGTGACCTTTAGGTAATTCATTCAAAGACCAATTGCTAAAAAAAGCAGTATGATTCTAACAAAATAAATGGTAAATTTGCAGTGGCAGAGGATCAGACCCATTTATGTTCCTTGAATGTTATCCTTATATTTTCTGAAAAGTATGAGTGATAATTGAACAGAGACTGACAGCACCATAAGAATTGGTGCTTTGATTGTATTTCAGTACATATCAGATCAAAACTTTTAGCAGATAAAAAAATAGTCTTACTTTTTACAGAATTGAAGTTAATCATGTAGATAACCATTTATACAGGTAGGGCCTAAGAATTTTTATAGTTAATCAGAGTTGGGTACCCAATACCCTGGGATTTTGAAGTGCATAAATAATTCATACATATAACTTAGGAAAAGAATAAAACTGTACTGTCAAAAAGAGGAGCCTCTGTCATGAACATCAGGGAGACGACACCTGTTGCAGAAATCCTGAGATCATGGAAAAAGCTAGATTTTTAAATGCATTGCACACAAAAAAAACCTAAAATTGTCTTCTGATGTACATATGTGGCATCACCTGCACGAAGTTCAAAGTCCTGATTTGATCCATCATGATTTTCAATGCAAAATATTAGCAAAAAATTCTACCTACTAATGGGAAAATAGTCAGACCACCCAAAATTAGACTGATACTTTAAAACAGTATCAAGTAGATTGTTTAGGCAGAAGAGATTTGGGAACATGAACTATGTTTTCATATAGAAAAATTAAAATTAGCGAGAGTCTTGTGAAGAAAAAGAAGGTTCTCCAATTTAATGAAGAGGACCTAAAAGATTTAAGAAATATTCTACTTTTAATTATGGTTAATTATGGTTTAATTGGTTAAGAAAAACATTCTAACCTATAAAGCTAAATTAATTGAACTTAAAATTGGTGCGGATTTTAGTCGGAGAAGGCCCATTATTGAAGAGCGGGTAGATTAAGAGAAAAAGCATTTGATCAAAACTGATCATGCTACCATAGGCAAATGAGTTACCAGCCATCAGCGGTATTACAGTAATTTGCCATGTGCTCTCTTCCAACTGTATCTAATTAGCATTTTATTTCAATATTCACAGTAAGTTATTATGACATAGCTTAAGTGAAGTGAATATATTTTACACCGCAACAGCAAACTAAAAATACACACACAGTAGATTATAGCTCAGCTGAGGTCCTGAAGCTCATTACTTTATGGTAACCCAGCCATTTTCAACGTTTAATGTTAACATGAGCCTGGTACGTCTTTCTTTCTTGGCGTGTCTTCTTTTTCTTCTCCTCCTCCTCCCTCCTTAAGACAGAATTTCAGGATTGGGAAGAAGAAAGAGGAGAGAAATCACAGACTGGCCATATGACCAGGATTTCCAGACACCAAGGATAAGTGGGATCTGGACATGCCTTGTGGAGTTGATCTGTGCAATTGCTAACCATCTGCATAGTGTGTGCATGCTAGATCAGATGTGTGCATATGTAGCAAGTTCAGTGTATGGCACACAGCCCATATTTGCCTCCGAGATTCCCTGGATGTGTGCCCACCCCTTAATTCTGTATACCTCAAACAACTCCTTCCATTCTCCTTTCAAGTGGCATACAGAAAGTTAAGAAAGTTCTCCTATAAAGTAAAAAGCACGGTAAGAGAAAGGCAGCAGTCAAACACTTTTTAAACTTAATCAAGAACACTGTCAAAAATATTAGCTGCAAAACATTTATTGCAAACAGCAGCAACCTACCATACACATACAACAGAACAACCGGCTGAGAACAAACACCATACACTTCATCACAAAGAGGATTTACATAACACGGTGCAGGCACTCAGTATTATGTCACTAATGTGACTCTTTCTGTAGTCCCTTGAGTGCCTCTGGCTTTGCAGAGTACATCCAGCTAAATAGCACTTGTATGTCCCTAGGACATATGCCGTCTGGCCTCCTGCAGCCACTGCTCAATTGAATATAATGGAGTCATGCTAAATGACAGAGCCCTCAGCATGGTAGGCGGAGGGGGCAGGCACAAGCACAAAGAATTAATCAAGCAAGCCATCTCTAAATGGTACAAATTCTGTCAAGCAAATATCTATAATACATTCTGTCACTGAGACTGTCAAAATGGGCTAAATCCTCAGCTCAAGTGAAAATAGTACAAATATTCTAAATTACACCAATTACGGCAATATGCACTAAGAGAAGATCTTGCCTTATTTTACAGGATTTTTAAAAATTTGATGCCACAAAGAGGCTTAGAAGCCACACTTCGGTACTCTTTCCTCCATTCACTGAACTTCATTTTTCTGTACATTAGAAAGTCTCTGCTTTTCTGCCCAGGAGTAAAAGCTGGTTCTGTCCTGTTCTTTCCTGGACTGTCAGTGCAGTGCTAACTTTGTCAACAGCTCTGGGAAAAAGATTTGTTACTTAACTTGTACCCTAAGGCTGTGCAAATGATCTGTAGCAAGTAGTTGTCATTTCTTTTTCTCCTTATGCTTCTGAAATATTTTCACTATTTGCAATTTTCATCAATTTCTTAATTTATGTATTTTCTGTAATTAACTCAAGTATCCAGCGTAGCTATATAATTATATATTAAATAAAAACCACATTCATTTGATCAGGAATTTGCTGTATCAGAAGAATATTTAAGTGTTTTCTGCAAAGCTAAAGCAATTCAATTTATTTCACACTGCACTGTTCCCCACTTCAAAGAAATTGGGGGGGGAGGGGGAAGGGGGTGGAGTTTACACCATTTTTTCAGGTGTTGTAATGGAACCACAAAGGTTTAGTCTCAGTTTCAGCTGGGTAAAGAGCTGAAAAAAAATTAGAAAATTTTAAGATGGCAAATTTTCCAATGATGAAAGACAAGCAAAATTTTCTAGAGTCCAGGTTTGAACTAGGTATAAATTTAAAGTGAACAGATCAGGTTATAACCCCGTCTCTGGAACTAACTTTTTATGCCTATGAATAAGGAGTTTATTTCCAAGCTCTGCTTTATTATTGACTATCTGTAAAATGGTATATAAAATCTCTTTACTAGTATCATTCACACAGTTTAATTAACAAGTATTAATAGTGGCAGAGGTGCTAATAAAACTGGCTTCTTTTTGTTATCACAGCTGTTCTCAATCTACCACTGTAGTGGCATTGTAAAAGGAAAACCATGGTATACCCCTTGAATTTTGAGAGTGCACAGAAATGAATTAGCATCCAAACTGCATTTCTGAACTCCCTACATTTTTTAAAATCCTTAAGGAGAAAAGTAATCAGTTATTGCTAGCTCAAAATATATAGTGCATGTTTTCTCTGAAGCTGATAAGATCTAGACTGCCACCAGGTCAGAAGTTTGTATCAAGCTGAAGATGCAGATGAACAAAAGCAGAAGCAGCTTAACGTCACAAACAGCATTTTGAGTTTACTGTGGAAGTATAGCAAAATAGGATGTGTTTGTACAACAACGAATAAGATCAAGCAAACATACTATTATATTAATATCTTGTGTAATGTCCTTGTGGTTAAACCCTCTTCCTTTTATTACATAAATATATTGGTTACTATTCATGCACCTGTCTTGTACAAAACAGGCTCAGGAGGCATATTCCCTCTGAGATAGGTGCACAGCTTGTGGCTCTCAGCTGGGTTAAAAGAAAAGCATGCATATGTATGTTGCTGAGCATAGGGAGAAAGGAAAATGGATGAAAGTTGATCTGATACAAAAGAGAAGCACGAAATGAAAGGACATACAACATATGGAAAGGGGACAGATGCATGAGTATACTAAATATAAAAGAAAGTTCTGTGCATTAAAATGGAGAGTAAGCAAAAATTAATACTCCCCTACTCATGTATATTAGAAAGATTATTTTCTTAGAAAGGAATGACAATTGTCAATAGTTTACAGGGCATCATTTTTCTTAAACAAAACTAGAATTTCAAAATAAGGGCTCTTTTTTGAATGAACTGAAAAACAGATAAAAGAGCTGAACTCAGAAGGAACCCAAACAGAAGATGCGCTAACAAGTTGGAACCAAAACACTTTAATGTTCCTTATCACTTCATCTTTAGCAAAGTCCATCTGTACAGGAGCTCTCATTTCTGTACCAAAGAAGGGTCATACAATGATTAGAAGTGATCATATAAGCAGAAATCCCACAATGAATCAGGATGACGATTCAGCATTTTCTCAGCTTACTTGAAGGAGTAGGAATGAATTTTCAAAAGCACTGAACAGATTAGAATACTTCTACATTGTATGCAACCGCTTTTTGTTTTCTAGATATACTGCCTTTGACCATCTTTCATAGGCAGGACACAGTATTTTTTCTTATACATAGCAGTGTATCTTTCAGTGCTTAGAGCTCTCTGAAGGAAAACTAAAAACTTGTGATTTAATGTGAAGCTAAAATTGACCTCAAAGTCTTATTGTGTCCCATCTTCATATAATTTGATTAGAATCTATGGAGAAATTGATCATTTTTCATTTCACTGTCCTGTCCAAAGTCTGTGTATTATACATAAGTCTATAAAAAGCATAAAAATAAAAAGGCAACAAAATATTTGCTAAAGCTACCATAGGAATTTACAGGGTCAGTTGAGCTTCTTTATCTATTTTTAAAATGTACATATTCTGAAAATAGAGACCGATATAGCCTCATATTAAAGAAGTATTCTCTACTTGCAGTTCTTCGCTACTCAGTGGCAATTTCATATAAGTTTCAAGCCAAATAGAATTTAAATCAACAGTTAGAAAAATGCAACTACAATAAACTTTGAAGCAAACCCCTACCAGTGTGCACTTTAAAGATATTTCTAGAACAGAAAGTATCAGGCATAGACTCCAGATTCTCTCTTTTAGTTACTTCCAAGTGCAATTTAATGTTAACATTATAGAAATGCATAAGGAGTTTGAAAGCAGTTGAGATGTTCACCTATTTTCAATTGTATGCTATTTTCTGTTTGGGTATAAAACTTCAGAATTCTACCTGTAGTTAGACTGATAAAAACAAAAACTATTCAAGCAAACATTTGCTAGTTGTCTCAATTTTGGAGAATTAAAAAGGATTCTTTTTTAATAAAAATAATTGCTATTGGTTTCTTGAAAACCCATTTTACACAACCAATTTTTGCAAAACTTTTTGAAAAAAATTTACAGCTCTTTCAATTAAGCTGACATTGTCATTCTGGGGATGGGTTGGCAGGAAGGCTCTTCTACCTAAACACTTCAATATTTTTTTCATCGGTTAAACAGAACCTATATTTCTTTTTTACCTTCAGGGTATGCTACGTATCTTGTCTCTAGTTGACCATGCAGGTGGGAACACACGAGCCAAGCTCATGGATATTGGATACACAGAGCTATTAATTTCAGCAGTGGTCTACTTACAGAATAAAAGGTATGCATTCTCCATTGGCTTCTATAAAGCCATACTCTAAGCCAACCCCAGCGCACACTGAAAACACGCAAGTCGGTGAGAAACTACTCAGCAGATCCAAGTCACTTCATATTCCAGAACCAAGTCAAGCCAGATATGAAAATATTCCACTTTATCCCATTGCTACATTCAATTTTGTGGTTCATTTGCAAGTAATGGCCTTGTACATAAAAAAAGCATAGACAATAGCGAGGTGATTGGAGCTTTTGTTAGGAAAAGTTACAAAGGTTTGTTACATTTAGGGAGTTGATATAAATTGTTTTCAAATTTTTACAATCCCTACTAAGTAAATTCATTAGCTTCAAGGAAAAAAAAAAAGATCTCAGAGCCAAGTGAAATACAACTTACCCAATACAGAATGACCCATGAAGAAAACAGAAGCAATCAGTTCGGAAATCTGCCTGTTTATAAAGCATGGTCTACATGGCATACCCTACACTGACAAAACGCAGATGAGGAAAGAGGTTTCTACTTGGAAGAGTGTACCCTCAGGCACATAATCATCACGTAAACTGGTATTTAGAGTATGCATTGTAATGTCTGACATATGAAACTGATTTGTAAATCCATGCATCTGAACTCCGACATAATTTAAAATAAAATTATCAATAGGAATTTAATCTCTATTTTTACAGAAGGCAAAGTATTACTGGGAGGGAAGTCAGCCACAGGGCAGACAGAAGCATGTGAAGCAGGGTTGGATGCAACCGTTCTCCTAAGAGACCTATTACAGAACAAAGTGCTCAAATTAATTGGTCAGGTAGTATGTAGAAAAATAAAATAGACAGGCATAAAAAATCCAAACTGAAAATATGTGTATTATTAGCATTGTTGTTACAGAGAAGCTATTCTGAGATCAATGTTCAATTTTCTTGCGTTCTACTAAGCAGCTATTCGTAAACAGTCAACCCCTCTTTGGCTATACAAGTAATAACTTGTACACAGTCAGTTCTGAAAACCAACAAATTAATGCTAGATAGTCCTCTATTAAAAAAAAAAAAACCCAACAACAAACCATAAAAAAACCAGCAAGACTGAAGATGAAGAAAAAACCAACTACTTCCATCTACTTCCCTTCCTCTTTCAAACCCATTTCTGAGCTTACCTTCTTTTCCTCTGCCCTCCCCACACACTTAAGTCCTGATGGCTCTTCCCTCTTTCCTCCAGCGCTTCAGAGCACACAGTATTCATTTCTCAATAGAAACTGCTATTCTCCTTTTCTCCTCCATTTTCTAGGTGCTGGCATTTTTCTGTTTTCCTTTTCCCTTTCCTATTAATGTTCAGGTCTTTCTTTAAGCTCACCAAGATCTACTCCACACAAAACCTTCAACTACCAAGGACCTTGCTGCTCTCCTGAAGGAAGGCAGTATCAGTATTTCATTCACAAGAATCAGCTGACCATGATGAATCGACTATATACAGAGTCCCTTTACCCTTTTAAAATAATATCCACATTTCTTTTTTAAGAAAAACAGAAATTGCATGTAAGAGTGCAACATTTTTCATTCACATAGTTTGTAATAAAAATGTTGAACTCAGCAATGAAGTAAGGTGATTTTGCAGGGGGTGGGGAGGAAAGGAAAGGCAAGTGGGAAATGCAATATAAAATAAGAAGTAAATTTTTTTCTGCACTTTGCTGGAGAACTTTTTTTCCCTCCCTCTTTGCGAGCATTTTTCTAGGCAGGGTCCAGAAATCTATTAGTATACTCAAAGAGAAAACTTTTCACTCATCTTTTCCTGTTATTTCCATTCTTCCTTCTTTAAGATGACTAAATGCTCATTTGGGGATAGGAGTGGTAGTGAAGGACAAGTGGGAAGTCTATTTCAAAGAGAGGAAATCTCATCTTGGGCAAATATAGACAGTATAGGGTACAATCTGAATGAGGAAACAAACAAAAAAGAACAATATTAGAGAAGAGGAGGCACTGTCTTTGGAGAATAGGGAAAAAGTACACAAAACATGAAGATAATTCTCATCCCAGATCCATTTACTACAATATGAAAATCTGAATTATCCCATTTTGAAATAATTACATCACAAACCAATTTACAACTTGGCCAGAGTAAATTATGTTCATGAAAAAATGAAGGCAGTTTTATGGTTGGAACTGTAACTAACACATGCAGTACCAATGGCTGAAACACACCCTGTCATACAGGCCTCATGATACTTCCTCACTTCCCATCTAAGTCTCTTACATTTTAACTCTACTGTTTCTGTCGCTGCCTCTCCCTCTCACAATGACTTCCAGTGTTTCTAAGTCCTACATCCTTCCATACTATGTCAGTTACTGGCTTCCACAGATAAAGGCAAAAATTACATCTTGATATCATTTAGGTAGGTGATATATAGTCTAGTTTCAGAAGTAAAACTGAGGATAGAGTGGAAAAGATTTTTTAAAAACTCATTTAATTTTATTACTTATTTACATGGGTAAATACCCAGTGACAGCACACAAATCTTTAGTCAGTAATGAGTTGGTTGCTGAAACATGAAGTTGGAAGGACTTTAATGCGGACTATCAAGTAGGATATGAAATATAATATTTATCTAAGCACATCTACAGACAGACAAAGGAAATTACAAAGTAGGGCTGTGAAAGAAGATGTTTGCTTTCATTTGGCTGCTAGCAGTATCCTGAATAGAGTATGTGTGTTCTTTTCAAATAAAGTAACTGGTCAGCTGAGAAAAATGCAGTTGTTTACCTCGTCCTGGAATGTGGAACCCTCTGGAGTGAATGGGGGATACCTCCTTCCCCAACAAAACCCGAGAATACTCTGTACAAATAAGCTTCTGACATAGCTGGGGCAAAGACCAGTATGTCCACAACAGAGAGGAATAAGAGAGCAGGGGCAAGATGTACAAAAGCAATAGGCTTCAGAGATGATGAAAAGAAAGATATTTTCCCAGGATCAGACAGGATCATCTATAATTTGCTGCAACCCAGGAAGCCTCTGAAAGTTGCTGAGATAAGACCAAGACTGAAAGTAAGACCTGTGAAGACACAGTTGGTGAGAGGAAGATGTGCTGTGTTCTGTTTCACTCAGCTGATGCAATTCTCTCTGCTTTACTTACCTTGTTCTAAAAATAGGTTTTAATCAGAATAAGAAGTAGGTTTTAAAGACCTTTTTGTGTATACCCACTTTAAGGATGGGGACAGGCAGAACGAAACCAGAGAACTGACGAACTCAGAAGTCCCATCAGAATGAGAAAACATGCTGGGTGTTCAGCATTTACATTGCTCAGGAGGTTATTAGCCCTGAGCTATTAGCAGTGGCATGATATTTCATGATAAGATGTGAAAACTGTGCAATTTATCCTACTATCTCACATTTTAACAAAGTGGAAAGAATAATGTTATTAAAAACCTTAAAAAAATCTATTTTGTATTCTTTTTGCCTTCACAGCCAAGTTTCCCAATTTAGCATGCTTCCAAAGCAACAGCCAGATGAAACTTTGATATGAGGCTGTCACAAGGTTAGATATCTTGTGAATCAATATGGCTAGAAATCAGATATTTGGATTGTTAGCTTCCACATGCAAAACACTATGTAAAAACATGCATAAGAACTAAATAAGTTTGATATTTTAAAACTATAAAATATGGATCTAACCACATAGCAAGAGTGCCCACCTTACATGGATGTACCCTTAGAAAATGGTGTATGTCAGTGTTGCATAATAGACAGGCTTCATGCTTCAGTATTTCTATTCTTCTCCACGCTTCATAATACTATCTAATAGGTAAAGGATTCAGAGTCAATCCCCAAAATAGTTTTACCAGAAAGCATGCACTGCTGTTTGGATAGCTGCAGCTATTTCATCATCCCCAAGGAGGACAGAAAATACTTGTGTTCTTTCAAAAAGGAGATACAGTAAACCAGTATGACTGACTTGTCTGCTTGTATGTTTACATTTAAAATATTCTTCATCTTCAGATCGTAACTTCCATTTTTAAAACCAGTTTTCACTTTAAAAAAAAACAGAACCCACAAAATACCAAACCGTTCTACAGGACCTGGGGGTTCCTGGTGGATACCAAGTTGAACATCAGCCAGCAATGTGCCCTTGTGGCAAAGAAGGCAAATGGTGTCCTGGGCTGCACTGGGACCAGTGTTGCCAGCAGGTGGAGGCACATAATCCTTCCCCTCTACTCAGCACTGGTGACGCCACCCCCGGAGTGCTGGGTCGAGTGCTGGGCTCCTCACTGCGAGGGAGACATGGACATACCATAAAGAGTCCAGCAAAAGGCCACAATGATGAAAGGATGGGAGAATCTCTCCTGTGAGAAAAGGCTGAAAGAGCTGGGGCTGTTCAGCCTGGAGAAGAGAAGGCTCAGGGTATCTCCTCAATGTATATAAATACCTGAAGGGAGGGTGGAAAGCAGATGGAGCCAGGCTGTTTTCAGTGGTGCCCAGTGACAGGACCAGAGGCAATGGGCACAAACTGAAACACAGAAGGTGCTGTCTGAACATCAGGAAACACTTTTTTACTGAGAGGGTGACGGAGCACTGGCACAGGTTGTCCAGAGAGGCTGTGGAGTCTCCATCCTTGGAGATGTTCAAAAGCCATCTGAACATGGTCCTGGGCAACTGGCTCTGGGTCGCCCTGCTTGAGCAGGGGGGTTGGACCAGATGACCTCCAGAGGTCCCTTCCAACCTCAACCATTCTGTGATTCTGTGATACATGGAGGATTCCTTCTCTATATAGTGTTAATCACCTGCTGGACTGTACTTAACACTTCCAATTGCAGTTTGGAACTTATTGCTTGGAAACACCCTTTCTGGGGGCAAAATTTTTAAAAGAGTAGCTTCAACACTGAGTAGAGATATGTTTGCCATTTTAGGCCATGTCTATTCTAAAGCAATTTCTCTACAGGGGAACTTTCCTTTATAGCCACCTGAATTTTCTCACAGAATGTCTCTGCTGTGCTCCTTTTCCCTGGTAGAGGTTTGTTCAAATGTTGTCAAATTTAAGATTGCAGAGTTCAGATATTAAGAGACCTTTGCTGACTGCTGAATGTCATTGTAGATCTATGTGTACATAAAACCTGAATTAAAAGATACATTGCCTTTGTTTTATATATGTGTGCAAAGGAGGAGCAGGTCAGGGATTTAAAACCTATTTCAAAGAAAGAAGGCACATAAAAGAAAGATAAGTGACATACCAAGAAGGTGGATATGATGTAGCAGATTAATTATGGATCTGCAAGGGAAAGAAATGCACTTCTGTATTGGTTCAGTCTCAAACTACAAAATGATTTCTTCATTTGTGGAATAGAAATATGCAGAAAAGGTCAAATCGTAAGATCCTATTTTCAAAACAATAAGATACTTGAATAAGGGTACCACATGCAGGAAGAGTGAGATCTCCACTGACATCACACACTGTAATGGACTGAGTAAGAGTCTAGCAGCTCCTTTCCTTCTGGTTGGTCTATGACTCTGCCCATGGATGCACACAGTTGCTCGGATGCTGTGTAACTAACCAGCTACTTGGTAGAGGTTTTCATTTAAAAAGGAAGCAGGCATGAAAGCTTGCAAGCCTTACTGATATTACCAATGATTGTATGTGCTTTGATAGCAGTCAAACACAGACATTCTCTACACACTGGAAAGGAGCGTGTGAGAAAGATTACCCCTTTTCCTCCATCAAATATTATGTTTAAAAACCTTTTTTTTTTTAATGATAAGTATCACTGTAGAGGATAGTCTTAGTGCCAAACCTAAGCCTAAGGTCCCTTGGAAAGCTCTTTCTCTCACTTGGCAAAAATATTTTGGAAGCTCTGTCTGGATTTCTTGAGCCTTTGGCCAACCTGAACCTCTCTAGCAGAACACACCTATTTTCAATAGAGGCATACAAGAGAGTAAGCCATCTTGGAAATATGACTATGTAATAAATATCTATTAAGCCCTTTAAAGATGTTGAATTTTAGTAACAAACAAAGACATGTTTTGTTACAGCTATATGTTTCACAAACAAAGCTATATTTTCCACAAATAAATTTTTGCATACTCAAAAGTGACATCTGTTTACAAATATATTTTGCAAATGCAGGCAAAATTCACATTTTCTACAAGAATATGAACTACAGATACTTAATCCAATTTGTGTGTCTTAATAGGAGTTCAAAATTGTGCAACTTTTTAGTGGGATTCAGCTTTCTTCTGATTTGCTGTGAAAAAACACATATTGCAGTCACGCATCAACATGAGGCACCATTGCAGCAGATCAGATGGCAGGAAAGGGGCAGCAATGAAGCTTCAAGACAAATCCTTTAAGGTGGAGCCTTCCTCGTATTCTAAACTATGTCCTTCAGGCTCGCTCAGGGAGCCAGCTTCAGCTGTATGTGATGTTATGTCCTTAAGTGGGAGAGACTGTGGCAAAAAATACAGCACTTGACAGTCTCCCTTTAGACTTACTCAAATGGACTAAAATCAGAGGCATTTACTTTTTTAAATAAAATGCATTGCACATTAAGTCCATATTTGAGATCAGTGGGGTTTTCTTAGTTATATTCTAATTTTTAAAGGAAATTTAATGTCTTTCTATGGAAATAGTTTTAGTTGTATTTTAAATTGGGTATGGAATCTTTTAGTTCACAATATAATACAACAATGTTTTTTTTTTCCCTCAGCCTTTTAAAAAATGATTCCAAATCAAGGAGTAAAATTGGAAAAAAAACCAAAGCATTTTAACTTTAGAAGAGAATATCTCTGCATGTCAGTTCCGCTGCACTAAAAGACAAGAAGCATTTTAAATGTAGACTTCATTTCTACTGGTATAGTTAGCCTGTGTAGTTATGTTAACTAGAACTCTGATGTGTTTTGCCAGCTTTAATCACAAAACCTCACAATACCTGATATTTTGCTTTAAAAGCTAGATCCTGCAGACAATGAGAAGTCTCATGTATTTCAATTTAAAGAAATCCATTTTCCATTGAAATAATTTGAAAAGAATTCTTTTTTATGGACTGGTTGAGCATCAGGACCTATATACACCAGTTCTATATGCAGTTCACTGCATCCAAAAGGGCACTTCAAAGCCTTTCCAAAGCTCCCACTGAAACTATGCTCCATCCTTCACATTCTTCCCCCCCAACTCATAGCTGTTAAGGAAAACAACAGCAATGTCATTCCAGCTTACTAGAAGGTTAAGTTTTTAGGAACTGTGAGAGAAGAAATAAAAGAAAGTTAAGTATAAAAAAATGCTTAAATCACTGTGGGAATTTTTTTTATTTTATTTAAAATTCTTATGGTTTCTGGGTACTTAAGGAATAATAGCTGTGAGGGTAATTATCACTGCTTCTAGGATACTCACATATGTGTGCTGAATAAATAAAGAAGTGGGTTTTTTCCAATTATTTAAAAGAATCCCCTGATAAAATTACCATTTTCAGCTAGAATGAAAAAGATTCTCCATGTCAGGAACCATGCTTCTTTCGGGGTTTTGTAATCCATAGAAATGAGAATCTCTAACATATGTAGTCGTTACCCATCTGAATACAAGCTCTTTTGAAAGTTAGCAGCAGAAAAAAGAACGTGTTCATATATGTATTTCCAAGCAATATTTTACCAAGATTCTGCAGAAAACAGTACATTCACCAGGACCGCATATGTTGTTTTACCTACACGCACAACAGAAAAACCTGGCAGCCTGTGGGAGCAGGCCAGGGAGCTGCCAACATTTTTTTCCTAGCTGACACTAGTGGAGAGCCAACTCTGTGTTCAAATTGACCTGCACATGGGCAGGGTTCCCCAGATGTTTGTACATAGTCCTGAGACACATCTACCAAGTGGCTTGCAGAAGGTCAGATTTCAGCAGCCAAAGAAGTCAGTTGTCCTGAGAAAAATATGAGGAAAACAAAGAATCCCAGAGCAGCCCATCAGGAACTGAATTAAAGGGGACAACAAGCGGGTATCATTCCTTTCAAGGGCTAACTGCGCTGAAGGAGCTGATGGATTACTTTAAGCCCTCAGGTCGGTTTCCTTACAGAACAAATAATGTCGTTTTGAAGCCCTATTCAGACCCAGTGAAAAGGCAAAACTTAGGGAAAAAGATATCTATATCAGTTTGAAAAGCCATACAGAATGTCTCCTTAGGTTGTGTGCTACCAATCGCTTCACATGAAAAAAATAATACGAATAGGAGGAATAGGCAGATACTTTATGATGACAAGTGAGCACTTGCCAATTAACTTACTTGACTGATAACAAGAATGCACAGTCTCCTCCTGCTAATTGGTGCCTGACTGCTCTCTTTCCCGTATGAGTAGGTCAGGTTTCTTGTGTGATTTTAGCCACCTAGACAGACCAGGAAAAAAATTAATTTACTCCTCTCCGAGATAGTGGCATCTAAGCACAGTCCTTCAGCTTCCTTGGAGTAAGCTGGTTTTAGGCCTACTCCCTATCTCAGTGCAGTCCCTTTTACTAAGGGGGAAACAAATTAAGGAGGCTGCCAGAAATCTCTCAAGAGCATCTCTGGGACCCTACTGTCAACCGAAGTATTTATTATTAACCACACTGCTTCTAGGTAGAAGCTGTTTTCACTACATCTTTGAGCATGAAAGCCTGAAAATGCTGTTTTAGTCTAAGGTACAGCTTTTCCTTCCTCACAATTCCTGTCAGTTTAAGGATACACCTCCATGGCCCCTCAGAGGCTATCTCATCTTCCGGCAGGACTTCTCCTGTTGGACCGCCTTAATTTTATCTGATTTTTTACAGACGTTTTAATCTCAAGGACCTCACAAATCCTCCCATACCTTTACTTTTCTTCTTCCTCGAAAAGTCTTCATGTGTTTGAAAATGCCTTAGAATAGCTCCCTGACTCTGTACTTGGGCTCCTTTCCCCCCCTCTCCTCTGCGCTCCAGAGCAGGGCTGTGGCACGGGCGGCCTGTACCCTCCCTTAAAGGAGCGGCCAACACTGAAAAGCTAATTTTCCACCTGGGTTTTTCACTCCTGCAGTAGGAAAATGGCGATAACGGATTGACTGACAGGTCCATCTACACAGTATACTGCATAGCATGTCTGCACCCACATGTGGCATGTTAGGGCACGCAGGGATCTCCCCACCTCACAGACCAGCACTGCGCTCAGCTGACAGGCAGCAACTGACAACAGGAGAACAGGGCACCTGCTAAACAAGTCTCTCAGCTAGAACAGGAATCACTGTCAGGGGAAAGTGAAACATGGATTTGGGGTTTGTACAGACAGGGCCTGAGACTGTTCACAGGGTCGTCTGCCAACTGTCACCTCCTCTGTGGTAAGGGTGAAGGTGCTTGGCCCTTTAAGAGGCTCAGAACGTTCTGGAAGGAGGCGGCGGTCCCCGGAGCTCCCTGCCCTTCCCACTTTAACTCTAAACTTACCTTCAACTCAGCTTCACCTCAAGCAGCTGTAAAGCAGAAGGCGAGACCACGGCTGTGAGAAGCAACTTTCTAACTCGCATCTTAGCTCCAGCTCCTTGTGCTTCTCTGAGGCTGTGCCTGGTGCTGGTGGTGAGAGAGAGGGAGGCCAAAGGCGTGGTGAGGAGCCATAGGTGAGTGGATGCAGGGACCAGGCACACGGTGAGGGGCCACAGGAGAGAGCGTGTAGGGGACCAGAGGCATGGTAAGGGGCCACAGTGCATGGGAGCAGGTAGAAGAGCTGGCCAGCAGCCCTTTTCTGTGCGGCAGGGGGATGGCCATTCCTGCCTTGCGCAGCTCCTTGCTGTGTGTTAGAAGCTCCAACAGTCCTTGAAGGCAGGTCCAGTCTGCCAAAGATGTGAAATATGAAGAAAGATTTAAAAAGTCAGAGGCATGTGACATTCCTGAGGAGTTCTTGGAAATCTGAATGGTAATTCTTAATGCATGGAATTGGCAATGTGGCTGGCTGCAGATTTACATAATATGCACAGTTTACACAGGTGATTCCTGCTTCAAGTTCTCCCACAGTCAAGGCCGTATTTCATGCGTCTACAGTGAAGTTGTGCAGCCTTCTTGATGTCTCTCATGCCATGTGCCAGTAGCAGCTGGTCAGTGCATATTTTAATTTGCTGTGACTGTACCTTGCATGTTGGATTATGTATTATGTGAGAAGCCATGACTCCTACCACACTAGAACTAGGCAAGGATGTATTTCCTACTAGGACCTCAATTTAAAGAGGCCTTCATAACATGCACGCACTCTTGCTGTAGCCTAATGCTGTACACCCTACCCCCGCCCATAAGCCCCAATGCATAAGAGCATCCCTTTCATCTGACCATGTATCCTGCTGCCTCCTACATTATAGCACAGGGATCCCAAGGTACTTCATAGTACATCATTTCAATGTTGCTTTCACACCGTAGAAAAATCTTTCTTCATTCTGTAAAGAGCACTGAATATTCAGAGGAATCCACTGGCAGCTCTGTATTTTACCTTAGATTTCATTTTCCAGTATAAAGGCCTGATTCAAAGCTTTGTGAAGTTCATGACAATCTTGTTTCTAGCAGGCACAGGATCGATTTAGCTCTTAATTTAGCTCACTGACCATCCTGATGTCAGGTCACAGATTCAATTTAGTTCTGACTTCCACTTTCCTTAGTTAATCCTTTCATTTGGGAATACTTCCAGCAATCAGGAGTTAGACATTCCTGTTTTAAGATTTACCTCAGAGGATTCATATCTCTTCAGTCATATGGTACACATTTATCCCAGACTTCAGTGATTTTACCTATTTAACTTCCACTTTCTTGTTGGATTTAGTTACCTTGTTATTTTCAGAAGCAGAAATCTTTAGCTGTAGATCATTAAGTTGGGGTATTGCACTGAAGTGCAAGTTCTAAATCTGCAATAGTTGGTTATTTATTTAGTCTTGGAAAAAAATCTAACAAAAATGCCTTTCCTGTCCTTTTCCCTGCAGATCCCCGTCATAATTTCTCACTGAGCTTACTATCACATAAAAGTTTTAAAACACTGAGAGAATTGGACTGTTGTGTATTTTAAGGATGGAAAAGGAGGGACACAACAATGATAAGCAGCTAAAATTATTTTGGATGGATGAATCAAAATCCTAAAAGGGTGCTCATAGAGTGTATCTTGGAATGAGAGGCCTTCTTGCATCATTGTCCATCATGTCATACACCGATTGAGGAAAAAGGGAAGTGGAGAGAGCCATGGCTTAGGTCATGCATTTTACATTATTTGGGGGATGTTACCTCTCTTTGACTCCACTTATGCCTTCGCCTTTTGTATATGGTAAGGAACATTCAGTGTCATATTTTCTTTTACGTTTGTATACAGGAAGGGCCAATGAGAAACTGATTCATAGATTGCAAGTAAGCGAAGAAATATATAAAATTATTTTTATTAGTCTGTTAAACTTTGAATATGTATATATTATTATCTAAGCACACTTACAAACCCGTAAGTTTTCGTTACTTTTATTATACTATGCTAATAGTGATTCAGCGAGTACATATGTGTATACCAGACACAATGAAGCTCCTATGTCCGCAAGATGCCTAAATAAAGAATACAAACAAATTGTTCTTAGCCATGCCATTTTGTCTGTCTTTGAATATTCATATGGTTGGAGGTTTACCGGGGTTTACTTATTCAGAATGCAAGTCAAATACCAAATTCAGGTAACGTGTAGCCAGAATTAGTTGAGTATGCAGCTCTACTCGTATAACTCTTTGGCTTAATTGTTTAACATGTCCTTAGCTATGGCTGTTTTTTTCACTATGCAGAAAAAACCTACCAAAATTTTTATCACAAAACACAGGAGATAAGTTAGACTTATCCACAGTGGACCACTGTCACAAAATAGCAGTTGCAAAAGCAATGTGTGAAAGGAAAAAGTCCTTTCTGAAGTCAGTAACTTTTTGAAAATTAGTAAGAATCTTTCTAACCTCAGTATCTTGCTTTTGATACATTAAATGACTTGTCATTTTCTTTTGTTTTTCCTTTAGACTTCCAGCTGCAAAGATTAACAGGTATCAGATAAAAAGACCTTGGCCACTTTTCTGACCCCTTATATTCAGTGAATTATAGCCAGCTCTTGTAAAATGAACAATAGTAATCAATATTAAGAGGGAGACAGAAAGGAAACAGAGGAGTAACTGTATCTTGCAGCCAAAAACTGAAGGTTATTATGTCTAAGCAGGATGTACAAGACCAAAACACTCAAAAAGAGGGAAAGTGACAGTTTTAGCTGCACGATGTCTAAAGGTCATTTGTGTTGTGCTGATGGTTTTTATATATGCCCAAATCAGTATAATCAGTGTTTTAAACAGTCTGTTGACTCGGTAACACTTGACTTACTGCTCTGGTCATTCTGCCATTCATTGGTGTAATTTTTCATAACAAAAGAATGGATGGTGGTCATATCAGCCAAGTGCAGACAGTATTTTCATTTTTTAAGGTGGGAAGCAGTAGCTTATTATTAGGAAGCAAGGTGTTATGTGAGAAAGAGTATTGGATGTTTAAAATGACTTCTGAATTTCCCTTTTGGCTCTGGCACTCATCTTTGAATTGCCTTGGTGATGTGAGCAGCCATAAAGGTGGCCTGGTTAGAAGGTGAAAAATACTGAACAGAAGGAATTGTCTGCTGAAAAATACTGACAGGGAAAGGCCTGCCAGCCTGGGACTGCGAGCCTGGGAACTAGGCCTGGGAACCAGAAACATCCTTGAAAACTGCAGCTGGGGTACCTAGAAACCAAAGATATCCTGAGATATCATGGATAAGCACAAAAACAAGGGATTGTAATGGCAATTTGTAATCTGAGAAGGTGGAAAACCACCTGGAAAAATAAAATTGTTCTGAAAGAACAGAAAACTGCATCATCTATTGGCTGTTACAGGTGAAAAACCAAAATCAACAACGTCTATTGGTCGCTTGAAGTAGGGTGTCCTACACCCTCTCAATGTTATAAAAAGGACTCCAAAATGAAGCCTCTCGCTCTCTGAGAACTTCCCAGTTGAATCCCACATGAACTTTCTATGAGCTCTTGGACTCTCAGTGGGGACACCTGGCTGACTCCAGACTCTGTGTCATGGATCATTTTTGAAGGGAGACTCTGTCTGTATCTTATTGGTTCGGTCTGCCCGCCCCTCTTTGGGGGTGGCTAGGTTCACCCCTCTGAGATCCCTCCCCCCGCCTTTTTGGATGGTGTGGCCCCTTCTGAAATCTAATTTGCTTCATTTCGATATTATATATAGACATGTAAGTACTCTATCATATCTGCTGTTATATTGTTGATATGTTTGCTTCACTAAGTTGTAGTAACCTGTAGTAGTAAGTAAGTATTTGGTTGTTGCTGCTATTGGTTGTACTGCAGTACTGATTGATCCTATTATTGATCGATAACATACTATTGCTTGTTACTATATTATTGATTCCTGATAGTAATTTGTAATAGCTTGCTATATATGTTAATTCATATTCACTTTATTAATTATAGGTATATTTGCTAGTGGTGATTTTTGTTGTATTTGTGGTAATCTGTAATAAAGTACAGAAATTTAGAGGATAAAGCCTCCGTGTTCTTGCATATTACAGAATGCTACGAACCTTCGGTTGCGATCTCTACACACCTGGAAGCCAGGTAACCCTTTAGGTTGTAACGCTTGGGAAGATCACTTCACCTCCTATGCTCCTTCCCTCTTTCTATAAAATCATTCGAGTTAAAACTGTGTAGGCTTCTAGCTTTCTGTCTTGGTCTTCCTTCCCCTCCAAGTGAACCACTTCGATTCTATTTTTTCTAACTCTCTTTTCTACATAGATTTATGAGCAATGGAGATTTTATGCATCATGTCACATAGCAATACTAAAAAAAACCCCAAATTAATGTGAAACTGCTTGCTTGTGAAATACAGAAACGTCATTTTTTCGAAAATCCTTTTTTGCTGGCAAGAGTTTCACAAAATGATATGTTTGTCTTGCTGTACCATTGGAAGGGGAGGAAAATTTTGATGATGCTACCTATAGAGAAGAGAAAGAGGAGGACAGAGTCTCAATCTAAGACCTTACATTTTACATAGTTTCCCACGCCTTTACATAGGAAAAAGGCAATATTTCACATGCAGAGACTTCAGATGTCTCTCTTATGAAACAGAAGCATTATTAACATCTTTATGTCTACCATAAGTATATTTCATTTCCCAAGAGAGGAAATAGAGCAACAAACACATCATCTCTATTAAATACTGATAAAAACCAAAGGATAATATTTATTGTAAAGATGAAAATATTCCTAAGGAAGCTAGAAGTGTAATAGAATGAGATTACACAAAGAAGTTTAAACATACAAGTAACACGTTAAATCCTTCCCTTCTCTTGACAGTTCAATACTGAGAAAAAAGAATCTAAGGAGTCAGAGTAACAAAAAATATCACAATTTAAATAGTTAATTCATGAATGGTGAATTAAATTTCAGTTCAGTGAGTGCTTGTGTTATGTTGTAAGAACAAATCCACATGTGAAATTCTGCGAACAGAACTTTTTCTCTTTAGTCTTCAAAGAAATTAAAACATTTCAAGAGAAAAGATGCTTTGCAGAAACTCCATGAACTCAATAAAGACAAATGTGAGTGGTTTTAGCAAAAGTAACAGTTACATTTTAATTCTAATAGCTTTTTATGGTCAAAGATTTTTTCTGTGTTTTCAGTTCTAATGGCATAGACCAGATAACCATGATTTCTTTTGGAAGAAATAGAATTGCGCTAATGATTTATCAGGATAACAGTATTCAAAGGTCATATATTTATCATATGTTAAGAGGAGGTATGGTGGTTTTGTTAATATCTTGCATCTTCATTAAGTATTGAAAATAATTCATTTTATTATTCAGAAACCTCTTTACTACACAGGTTCTCTTAAGGTTACTTCTTGTATAAATCAGTTTAATAAAAATAATGGAGATGGTAATGTTTTGCCTCCTCATTTTTCTCAAATTTCAGGAACCGTGTGGTCCAGAAGACGGTGCACTAGCTGGAGAGATGTTTCCACTCAGGTTCTGTTATGGACTTGCTGCAGTAAATTTCCTTGTTGCTGTTTCCCTTACTTCTGTTGTCCAATATTTCAAGCACTTTGAGGCAGATGCATTCTGTTATGTTTCTATAATCCCTGGCACAGTTAGGACTTCATGTTATTTTACATCTGTAGGATAATTTTAAAGTTAAAAACCACAAGTCAAGAAGAGGTAAGCTATTCTATATTTTAAAATTTGTTATAGCATACTAGCATAAAAGCTTATATGGGCATGAGGTGACATATGTTGTATGAACCATTAATTAGATCTTCTTCGTGGGTTCAGAACATACCTATGGAATTTGCAAGTCAGTGTGTTTGTGTGGAAAAAAAGTACAGAATCAAAAAAGCTGTACAGCAAAGACTGGGATCCACGGGACATGATAAAGCGTTAAATGGCCATCATGAGCAGCAGAGGGACATTGAAAACAAATTGAATTAATTTATCACAGAGGATTTTAAAAGGTAGTAAGTATGCATAACCAATGTGAGAAAATTTTTTTTTCTTTTGATACTGATAATAAATTTAGCACTTTGTTTTTCATTAGTGTTTCGTTGTAAAGAATTTCCTTATTGCATTGAGGAATGTAATCTTAAAGGCTAATTTTAGCTAAGGCAGGTTCTTCTCCTGAGGCTCTATTGACAAATGGTTCTTCTGAAGGGCAGTTCAGAGCCTAATTCACGTGCTTTGAATTAGTTTACTGAAGGAGCCTTTCCCTCTCCATTGACTGTCTCCCCTGGAAAAAAACAAGTTAGGCAGACCTCTCCAGTGTAAGCTTAGTCTTTGGTGAATAAACAGAAAACCCTGTTAGCATTCAGGCTATGATTCAGAATAACTCTTTTTAGGTCACATTATTTATGAAGATTTTTACTGAGTTTTCACAGATTGATAACAGATAGAGTAAGATTTACTTTTGGAATCAGCCATCTCCCACCCCCTGCAAGCCCTATGCAGATCTTACAGACAGTAATATTGGGCCTCGGCTCTTTGTGCCTTCTGCTTCAGTCGCCTTTGTTTTTCAGCAGTCTGAAGCACATTGGCAGCATTTGGTGCATGGCTATCTGCTGTGCAATTGCACTGGTCCTGATAGCAACCAGTAAATGCCACTTCCTGATCATAATCTTTCCGCTGACACTTCATTCACAAAAAGCTATCTAGTAGGAGTTTCTTGGAATCAGAAACAGATTTATGGGAGACCCTGTATAAGAAAGTGAAAAAATGAAAATTTTGTAATTATTCTAATTTTGTATGACTACCTCACCTAGGAAATCTTCAAACTAAAGCAACGGGACATGTAGCAATGCCTTGCTGGGTAGGACCTGCCACATGGGAAGGGGTGTTTATTAGCTGAAAGTCCTTTGTCCAGGAAGCTCTTGGAGATAAAGCAGTAGTCTCCATTGCAATTATGTAATTACAATTTGTTACCTTGGTTATAAGTACTTGGATCTATTAACAACAAACTTGGAACATATTCGGATGCTTAGTTGGGCATGTACTTCCAATGATTGTAAGTCTTTGAGTGACACTACATGCATGAAAATCTATTCACATATGTTGTGGTAATATACAGGTGGTGCATGTGAATATAGGGATGGCTCAACTTCTTACATATAGACGGCTGACTGGGGAATTTATTAACATGAGTTTTTTCAGTTCTTTCTTTCATTCACTGTACAAGAAATGACTCAGCCATGAAATCAGGATTCAAAGAATATTTTCACTCTGGAGAGAACTTTAAGATACCAAGTTAGCTTTCTTCAAACTGTACATGGAACTGGGATATTGATTCCTGTCTTCAGTCAACAGATGATGTCATCATTAAGATCACGCTGCTTCACTTTCAGAAGAGCACTTGGAAAGTCCTTCGCAAGAAATTTGCCAATCTACAGTAAACTCTCTTCTACTATGAATCCTGCCAGAAAAGCCTTGATAACGGTTAGAGAGCAGATGTGATGAGATAAGCTCTCTTTTCCTAACACATCGTGTTAACTCTGACTACCATAGCTGTCTGTATTTAAATCTGTAACCTTTCTGTTCCATGTTTGCATCATACCCAGTTCAACACTACCCTCACCCATGACTAGAATTCTTTTGCACTATCACAACACAAATGAATTTTAGAGCAACTGAACTTGCAAGATAAAATGAAACAAAAATGGACAGATACAGCCAAGCAAATAACAGAATAATATTCTGCACATGATCTTGCAATTTGGTGAAAACATTTTGCCTAACTGTATAAGTGCACCACAGAATTTTTACAGTTTTATTGCTTAATATGTGTTCCCAGTCTTTGTAGGGCTGCTTAGGAAACTGTCCTTAGCTATGATTGTGACACTAACTAATAATATTTAATATAATAATGCTAATTGATACAGTAACAATTACCTTGATTAAACAACTTATGCTTGTGTGCCTACTTTTCATTGTTGGTACAAACCACTGTACGTTTCTTTTGACAGTGCAGTATGGCTAACCAGCTTTGTGGTGAATCAAACAAGAAGATGGCTGATGTTTTCACCTTCTTGTAATGATGCAAAAGCTGGCATTGACCCATAACATGGCATAGGGTATTTATGTCTTCCCCTGTCAGGAACTTGGAACTGAATAACAGTGCTAGGCCAGTGTCTCAGCTCTCCACACAATGGAAAAAACAATATTGCTTGAAAATAGTAGAAAAGTAAAAAAGCTGGAGCAGGGAAAGGTAACGGATAGGGGAAGAATGCCTCTAGTTTTGCTGGATCTTTCAACTCTGAAGTCACGTGTAGCCTGTAATTTAGTCAACCACTAATCGGACAGAAGTACATTGAAGAGTTGAACCTAAGCTGATCAATGCACGTGGCATTTCAATTGAGTTTGTACTGTGGATGATAACTTCAACATTCATGTAACAGTTGAATTTGATTCTGGCTTCCTCTCTCTCCTCCTGTTATTATCACTAGCTAAATTTAGATCCTGGGTTTCACTGCAGGATAAAAGAAGAAGCAACAACCCATTCTAAAAAATCCACGTATAAATAAATAAAGTTACCCTGAGATAGAATTGCACTCCAGTAATCTGAGTGCATGCATAACAACGCAGCTGTTGGGCCATAACTGTACATATGTTTCTCAGCAATGGAAATTCCCAGTTTGCATAATACCTGTTTACAAATAGATGTATCATTACAAAACTTTGCAAGACTCTTATCTACAGGTTTATTTTTAGTGAAGTATCCTTGTTATACTTTGTAAGTGGAATTCAGATATAATACTAAGTATTTGGTGAATCAATACCAATGACATAGTAGTTATTATTCTCTCCACTTATACCCACCTGTCCTACAGAAACAAATCTGCTTTATTGCTTTATGTACACTCACAGGCATCTCCCATCTCTTTAAACTTTTGTTCCTAAATAAATTACATTAATCAGTTAATATTCATCAGTAAAAAAGGTGTGAGCAATTTAACTTGTATTAAGTTGTATTATACTTTAAAATCCTGTCTTCAGATTTCAGTAGCGAAAGCTACTGACTGTTGTGAAAGGGTGAATTGGTTAGAATACAACCAAACCATTAAAAACCATTCTGAGCTGATGGAGTCCTCAAGCTGCTTAATAAAGCAGCCTAGATGAGGTATGGCATTAACCACATCCTCAACTAGTTTCATTTTCTTAGGGCATCTTTTTGGCCTAAGAGTTTCTATTTGTATGAGCCATTAACTGCACCGTGCACTCGAATTTCTTGTATAACCTTCTATTTTCTTCAAAATTGGTTTGCTCTGCAGATGTCACTGAAATTTAAATTTAGAACCAGCGGACTTTATATGTACGCTTAAATGTACATATTACACTAAATGAGTTACATAACGAAGATACGTCTCAAAAATAAATCACATAAGATAAAAAGTAAATTAAGTCATCCTCCCTAGCTTTCCATCACCTGCTTCTTAAGGCTATGTTGTTGTACTGTATGGTTTTTTGTCTGGGATTTCCTCTTGGAGTTCTCTTTTAGCTGCATACAGCCAGACTGTCTCATCCATGTCTTTAACTTTTAGCTCACACACTCCAAATATTTCCTGATTGGTGAAAAACATCCATTAGTTCAAGATAAACAGCATGTAAGTTAGCACAAATGAAAGTATATGTGAAATATCACTCATGATTAAGTATTTATTATGTGTCTATGTCTGACTGAAAGGCTATGCGTTGTTGCACTGATGAGCTTCAGAAGGTTGGCTCTTAAGCTCCGACTGCAGCAAAACTTGTTTAGCTCTGAGGTCTTTATTCAGATCTGTGTGTGTTGAATCACAATCGCAATTATCACAAATTAAAATAATGCAAGAATACCTCTTCACACCTACCTCTTGTTAATGGATATTATAAGCAGAAGCCACCTCCAGCAGCTCCAGGGCCCAGGGATTCCTCTGTCCAGCCGCTGGATTCCAGCCTGGAGACCCATGGGTCTCCATCCCAAGCTGATGGACATGGCTGCTACTTTCCCATTTGCAGGTTCAGCCGATAATGAGCATGTGTTCTGGAGACACACACAGACACACAAAGAAAACAGGCACGGCTGGCTACACAGCCTGCCACGGACAAGGCGCTGCCTTCACCAGCACCCACATGTGACACTAGCAGGACTACAGCCAAGTCCCCTTCCTCCTCTTCAGCTGGTAAGGACTCAAGTTCACTAGTGAAAGCATACATGTCCCCAGTCTCTAGATTCGCAAGTAGATGCACGTTTGCAGATCCCTTATGTATCAGCACGGCCCCTCTGTCCGTCCGGTGTCCCTGCCTGTATCCCAGTGTATTTTATGCACTCTAGGGGTCTCCTACGTGCTGGCTAGTCCAGCTCAATGCTCACCAGCAAACAAATGCATGCACTCACGCACTCCTCTCAAAGGCACTCCACGCTCGTGGGTCCCCCCTAATGTCAGCACAGACCCTCCACCTATCGGATACCTCTAGGCCTCATACTCTCCAGCTACTTCAGCTGAAGTTTGCAAACAAATTACATGTACACACACCGATGTGCACCAGGTTCAGGGAAGATGCAAACACTCAGGTGTCCAAACACTGTAGAGGTGCACCTAGGACCTATGACCCCTCTGTCTACAGACCCTGAGACCCTTTTTTGATCCAGTTGCTGGCACCACACACCCTGGGGCACCAACACCCTCAGTCTGACTCCAGATTCTAACCCCATACTCTCCCACTTCCCCCAGTTGCTGGCACCTAGTCTTTAGAGCACTTGCACATGGGACAGAGAGTAAGATTACAGAAAGAGATGGTTAAGAAATTATTTAATAAGAAGATAAGGCCGACTGTGGGATCAGGTGCAGGGCTCAGTCAGACAAGTGTGCTGGCCAGCCCCAGTTTACATACAACTGGCTCCTTTTATACCCCTTGTAGCTTACTCCCCTTCTTGTTCCTCCCCAATCCCCTTCCCTTACACATTCCTTCATAAATTTTGTATAGTCCCACAGTCTGAGTCCCCAACCTCTCAGGCATTCCAAATCCTCATGTACCTTATTTCCCCCTTCTTATCACTTAGAAAGTCCAGGTGGACCTGGACTGTCAGCTTTCCAAAGCTGTGCATAGAGTTTTTTCATGGACCATCTATTATTGACTGGAGACTTTTGGTCTTTGGCATTGTCTCCATTATTCGTTCTTCACTAGGTTTGTGTCTTTGTGTGGTTTTGTTTGTTGCTTCCATCTTTACTTAGTGTCCTCTTTTGTATTGAAAAAGTCCTTGGCTGGATTACCTTAGCGAAGAAGATGACCTCACCTTCCACACACCCTTACATCTCTGACCACTAAATCAAGAATAGAAAAATTGTATTTAAAAGAAATTATAAAAAGCTAAAAGTAACTGGTGAAGTGCCACAGCAGGGAAAGTTTTCAGTAACACTAGTGTATCTGTATAGTTATGGATCAAGTCTGCTTCATCACAAGCTAAAGTGCTATTGAAAACTTGGTGGTTAATAGTTGGTTATCTCCTGTGTAATCAGCATCAGGGTAGATATTTTTGTGGTTGATAAATAATAACCTAATAAGGAATGCTGTCCACTTTTGCATCACTTAAACTAAATGAAAACACCCTAGATTTCTCTAGAAAAAGGGAGTAAACTTTCCTAAAAATTACTTTTTTTTTTTTTAAAAAAAAAAAACCATCTTACAAGGTCCACATCAATGATGCAAGATTTTGAAAAAAATTAGTTTGTGAAAGTGTAGTTATAATCAGAAATAATGGGAGGAAGAGGTTGTTTCTTGTTTCGCCCATGCTTAACATGCAACAGCTGGAAAACTAGAGATTAGAAATGGTCAGTAAGCAAAGCAGGACTTTTTTTCCAAGTACCTACACTTTATCTTGCCATAGTCTTACCATTGGATATTTCTACTGCTCACTTCAAGATTTTGTCCCTCATTATTTAAATCACAAAAAAATAATGAAGATAGATGCAGGATCTGGGGTGATCACAAAAGGAGCCAGGTAGTCAGATGGTAAGTAGCCTTAAAACCCAGATAGACGCACAGGCCACAAGCCTGCATGGAAACTTCAGTAGCCTTTTGTATTACCAGGGCCAGCTCATGCCTCAGCTGCCCAGTTCTCTCTCAGAGGGAACGATTTGGATAGCACAGGTCACTGTGAAACTGGAAACTTGCCCTCCGAGGACCAGCAGAAGAGTTGAAGCGGTACAAGAATGAGACTTTTGCACTACTCTGACCTTTGGAAAGGTGCTGTGACTGGGAATTGCCAGAGTCACTGCATAACTATGGTTTGAGAAGCCAAACAGGCCAGAGTTAGTTCTGCCTTATTGCATGGACAGTTGATAAGCTCAAGGTTATCTCAAACTCCAGCCAGGCTAATAACTAATAAAATGAATGGCATATGATAAGCTTGAAGCCTGCTTTATTTTTCTTAGACCAAATCTGTTAGTCTAAATATTTACTTATATGTTCTGTGTTCAGGTTCACTTTTTTTTTAATACCAGACTGAAAATGTAGATTCTGAATAATAAAACTGTTATTTGGATGTGGAAAAACTACTTCTCTCTCTCCTTCCCTCCCTCCCTCCCTCTATCTTTTCACCTTCAGACCTTCAAAGCAAGCTGCAATTCCAGATCTCAAATGCCCCTATAGAGCGGGAAAAACATTGATCTCCTCAAAATTCCTTTCTGTTCCAGTCCTCGTTCTGAGGTGAGGCTGGAAATAACAGATTGTGCTAGGGCAGTGGCCTTTCCTCAAGGGACAGCATGCTGTTCATAGGACTCAAATCTGTTCTCAAGCATAAAAAACATTTGTATACGATATTGGTTTCTAAAGTGTTCCGTTTATAATTTTATCACCAGCCCCACCAAGTGATCACTTTGTTTGTGAACTAGTTGACCACTAAATATGAATTCCCATGTAAAGGCACAATATTGCATTTTTATGCATGGTTCAGTTATAATTAGTGCATAAATAGAAAAGTGTTTGAAGTTGCTCGTGTATAAAGGACTGCTACAGATTCTGGTAGACACATTCTTCATGCACTACACCATGTACAGAAATGCGTTTAGCAATCCATAAAAGGCAATAGTTAATGTAACCACTCAGTCAAGATAAGAAATATGGAAGCTAAAATAAGCGACTTGAATCACTGTAACAGCAAGAGGAAGCTTGCAGCTCCGTACTATACAATACAAAAGTAGACGTAAAAGAGCTGCTGCTTTTTTTTCCAGCTGCAATATGGCAAACAAGTCCCCGAATGTCTGTAAATAGCGTTTCTCTCACACTGAGACTGACTTTTCCAGTTGTAGAAATAATTGCAGTTTTAAAGGTAAGATAGTTGTAGATGTAGAATCTGTAACAGTCAAATGAAGAAAGAGAGGACATGGTTACTACAGATGTAGAGAAAACTGTCTATAGCCAGAAGTAATCTTCCTGACATGTGTTTCAGATGTTATACTGAGAAGGAAACTTTACTGTGTATGTTGCTATCCTCTATTGCTGACGTGAAACTTTAGCTGCTGATGTAGCCTCTATGTAACCAGATTTGTTTGATTCCTGGATAAAGGAACCTTAGTGCTATCATCAAACCATTCAAACAATCAAATATTCAACTTTTGGGAGAAAAAGATTCTACATCCTTTATCTTTCTGTGTTTTCAACATATGTCCTTTTTGGCTTACGTATATGTGCCTGTGTACAAAAATCTTACCTCTGTCCTTGTTTTGTTGTGTGGCCTGGAGTAGATCCCATACTTTGGGAGGGAGTGAAGTCCTGGCCCTTCTACTAAGAGTGGGAGTCTTGGTCTTCACTTCAGTATGGTCAGGACTTCACCCTAGGTCTCATATTCTGAAGCTGTGCAATGAAGACATGCCTATAAGAAGTCCCTGCCTCCTTCACTAGAGTATTGGAAGTTGAAGTGTGAGTAGGTTCACTTCAGAAAAATTTATGAGTTTTGTTAATTAACTTTATTTTTGTAAATGCACAGAATTCTTAAAAAAAAAAAAAAATCAAAGTATCTTTTTTCATCATGAGAATTACCTGAACAAAATGAGCCTTTCCATCTCTACCTCTAGTCACAATTTTTCAGTAGTTAATCCCTACTGATAAACTAAGTATAGCGTAGTCAGACGGATTAACTACTCTCATAATATACTTTGCATACACTCTCTGAAAGAAATATATTACTTTAATGGGTCCTGAGTCAACATCATTTCAGGGACTAACTAAAGTTAGCTTTTCATTCCTTTTAGGGCTAGTTGAATATTTTGTACTGAGTGTTCTTTAGAATACTATTATTATTATTGTTATTATTATTATCATCATCTTCATAATCTTCGTTGTCACCATCATCATCATTGTTTTAAATTGCCCATTTTTTATGGAAAATGTTGATTTTTCTCCTTTTACTGAAATGAAATTTTTTTTCCAAGTATTTTTTAAAACTTACCTATTTATTTATTTATGAGAAAAGGGTGAAGAAAATAAATAAATGTTGCAAATACTAGTGTCTATCTAATGGGGAATGTATAGTCCTTTATGAACTACATTCCCAAACCAGAATGCATCTTCAGAAATGCACCAGTAAAAACAAGAGACTATGGTGAATCATAGAATAGAAGAGACTAGAATGAATAGAAAGAATAGGAGCATAAAGATCTAAAGAGGATCTTGCATCATCCAAATGCAAATGTTCGAGTTTTTATCACGATTAAGGGCGTTTCTCCCCCCTTTTTCCAACCACATTAGCTTATGTGGCTAGTAGTCATGTATACATGGCTTTTTATTCTGTATTGATAGTAGCTTCTTCTTGGGTCATATGGCTGGAATCTTTATTTTTCATTAAGGATGACTCTGAATCCTACATTTTTTAATTGTCTTACTGTGGCTGATTGGAAGTCCTGGAAGATGACAATGTAAGTTAAGTGTATTATGGAATGAACTGTACATGGGAGAAGGTAAGTATAGCAATTTTCTATTCTCTTCAGCATGGTGAGTGTTCTGTCTACTTTAGTGGAACATTTAAAAGGGTATTAAGACAAGAAACTAATGCAAGCAATATAAATATTGAGAAAGATAAATTAGAAAAAGAAAGCAGATGTACTACAAAGTAAATAATAAATTTCTAAGTCCAAAATGACAGTGAAGCTATGATGCTAGAACAGCCAAAGGATATAACCTTCTGAATATTTTTAGCAGGTAAAATTAACCACTCTTCTTCATATTTTCACACTTTAAAAAGTGTTTGCAAATTTCAGCAAAAATAGGAAGCAAGTTGCATAGGACATCTCAGCAAAACTCACAGCAGAGAAACTGTAGGGTTGTTAAAATATAATAAGGAAAACCAGAGCAGGAAAGGATTCCAGAATGAAGAACAATAATAAAAAGGCAAAATGATACAAGATCATGATACAGTTTTGGGAAAATCTCACTTAGAAAAAATACCTGGAGACATTCAGAAATGTTGGGAAGGTACAATAAAGTACAAATTTCTAAAAACATATATAAGAAGGTGTAACACATTGTGGAGGAAAGAAAGGAAGAAACTTCTATTTCTTTCTTCCATTTAGATGAGCATAGCCACTGTTCAATTGTTCACAAACCATCTAGTACTCAAACTGAGATTATAGGAATGTGACCTTATAATGTCAGAAAATGAAAAAGATAGGAAACAAAGAAATAGATAATAACAATAAATATTTGGAAATAATTGGCTTCCTCTGTTAATCCCTGCTGTAGCATCTCTAATACTTTTTCTCATCCACATTTCAACAACTTTTACAACCTCCTTCTCAAAAGTCTATATTTTATGGTTTAAAAGACATGTATCGTCTGATATTCACTCTCTTTTTAACACTTAATTTAGTCTCAACTTTTCATTGTACATTTGTAGATTGTATTCAGAATTCCTCCTTCCTACTTACTGTGTTCTCTTCAAAAACCTTAGGATTTTTTGGTTATACCCCTTCGTCAATGATTGATTGAAACTTTTTTGAAGAAAGCTGGCAAAAGCTTTTCGAGAGGATAAATGTGAGAAATAGTTATGGTGGGTTTTGTAGTAAGATATTGCAACAAAATAAACCATTGCCCAAACACGTGTTTGATCAGAAGCAGATCTGTGTCATGCTATATTGATATTCATTGCAAAGGCAGGGAGTTAGTCCTATTTGGTTTGGTTTCCCAAAGGTATACAGAGAACCTGAACAACATGGGAGTGGGACACAGACAAAACCCAGAAGGACCATTTTGATTGGAATGTGGCAAAAAAATGGTTGAGAACTTTGGAAAAAGAAATTTATCCCAGTTTCGTTTCCCATTGCCTTTAGTGTCATGAGGGAAATAATGTGACTCTGCAGTTTCTCCTTATAAAACTGACCTGTAAAATTAAATACTGGCTAACTGTTCAGGTTAGAAGTAGGAACATTTCTCTTGGTCATTGCTTTTTCAGGACACAGGAATCGAATTCTTTTCATATTTATTGCCTTACACTTTAGTTTCTCCACTTGCCTTGACAAGTGTTCTCTGAAGACTTCATAGATTTCTGGCATTTCTTGGTGCCCATTGCCTCAGAACTCACCTCAGTGATCACACTTAACCATTTATAGAAAGAGAAAATCAGCTTCTGGATGTCACGCTACATATGTAGTCTGAAACCCCTGTTATCATTGTGTCAAATTTATCATGAATTTGATTTGCTGAGCTGGGCTCTTTATTTTATACCTT
>NW_009221365.1:0-10499 GCF_000690835.1 Fulmarus glacialis | reverse complement strand
CCCTAGATCTCACATCTTGCTACTAACTTATTTTCTTTTAGTAATATCTGCAAATTTATGTTCTGGTATTATAAATAGCACTTTCACAAAATAATCTCCTGGTTATAATTGGACTACTCTCAGGAATTAACCCTGCTGACAATTTTTTTGTAGATCTGATTCTCGGATACAAAGGCCAAAGGGGACTATTGGGTCATCTAGTCTGACCTCCTGTACCACACAGGACATTACATTTTACTCAGCTACCCTACCTGAAGCCCACTAGCTTGCTCCTAAGTTTGGATATATTTCTTCTACAGTCTATATTGATCTGGGGCATGAAGAGTTGGGGAATTCAACATTTGCCTTAGTATCTTTGCAAAAGCTTTTGAAATTTCTTTTATTTGGATTTCCCTTGCTCAACTTTCAGCCATTGGTTCTTGTCATAATTTCCTGTGCTCGTTAAAAACACCCTCTGTTTATGGTATTTTTATACATTGGTGGTAACTAATCACTGAGAAAAATATTTCTTGGTAGGCTAAATCTGTGGAGCTCTTTAAATGTAAAGGATCATCCTCAGACTTCTGATCACTTTTTGTCTCTGTTTTTCATTCCCTTTCCCACTGTTTTGAACACCTGTGGTTTTTTAAGCAAAAAGTCAGCAGTTCAAATTTTGGTTCTGAATAAGTATACATTCACTGCTAAATTGCCATTAGCTACGCTATATCAGTGTGGCTTTGTGCTAAAATTGGTCATGTATTCCTATTTATTGTTACCTTTTATTCACAGAAAATTTTCTGGATAGTTAGTCTTTCATGTGATGGCATTCCTATCCAAGATGACTTGAATTCAGATTACAAGAATTAATAAGACAATATCACTAAAATTTTCTCATTCCACTTCGGTTTTCTGCTACCTAGCCATTAATTATTGCATTACAATAAAAGTTCTTAAATTCTGAGTTGGTACAGCACTTTGAAAAATTAAGTTCATGATGTGGATTACTCCATAATACAGTAATACATGAAGTATATGTAATAGAACATCTTAAATATGCAGGGTATATATGTTACATTGACTGTTACCGATCTGGCAATTCTGTTGAAAAGCTGCAGCCAGAGGCCAGCCAAATATGCCAGATAAGAGAGAAAGAATCTCAGCTGATGTAAATAGTGACAGCTTCATTGCCTGTAATAGAGCCATGACAGTTTATTCCAGTGGAGCAACTGACTGTAAGAACTTGAATCCCTGAATTATTCTGATCTCAGGAGCTTCATGTCTCTGTGAAAGCACAATATTATTATTCCTGAATGATAGTGTCAGGTGGATTCAATTTGCTCCAATCAGGGTAGGAGATGTGTTACAGCCTCTTGGAAATTAAGGTCATGGATAAAAGGTTGAAAAGACCTTAGGAATAGAAATAATAATAATAGAATAATAGAAATAATAGAAATAAATGACAGATATTTCCTGCAAATAGGCAAGTGCAGGTTCTTGATGTATTTACTTTATTTAGAGTTTTGTGGGAACAAAGATTTTCCGGGATGAATTGTTATTAATTTTTCATCCTGTAGTTTATGGGGTTTTTTGTTTTGTTTTTTAAAACATATAGTCTGTTATTTTACTGGGAAACTAGTCTTGACACTATGACAGTTGTGTCACTTTTTATTTCACTGAAGAGCAATACCATCTTTGCTTCTCTGATTCCTCTGATATTTCCACTGTTTTCTATGACTTGATGAATTATTTAGCCAGGTCCCTTCTTACCGAAAAAAATGTATTGCATTGATTCTTGATGTTTTGTTATTGGTTAATCCAAATAGTGTTCCTTATCTTTTTATCAACAGCTATAGTCGCAAAAATCTTCCTTGCTTTTGATTGTACTTCCCCTCTATTGTTCTTTACAATGGTTTCCCATAGGTTGTGTCTTGCAGGAGCCCCGACATGTGAGTTGGACAGTACATTACAAAGAATAACAGTGCTGGAGAATGCTGAGGAGGAAAGAAGATCAAGACAGATCAAGATCAAAGCATGATTTTTTTACTGCAAAGTCTTAACATGTATTATGTGTTTAGAAAGCCTAACCCAGCAAAGATTTTTATGAAATCAAAACGGAATCTTGCCTGAATCATACTGAACATCTAACACAATACTTCTCAGCTCTGTGTTACTCACTAAAAAGCAAGTGATTTACAATTATATCTTAATATAGTTGACTATTCCACCTTACCTATTAGTGTACCTGTGGTGGCTTGAGGAGCTGGCTGCCAGACACCCACCCAGCTGCTCTTTCACTCCCCCTCCTCAACTGGACAGGGGGAGAAAATAAGATGGAAGGGCTTATGGGTCGAGATAAAGACAGGGACATCACTTATCAATTACCTTCATGGGGAAAACAGACTCAACTTCAAGAAAATTAATTTAATTTATTGTCAATTAATATAGATGTGGATAATGAGAAACAAAGACAAACTAAAACAACACCTTCATCCCACCCGCCCTTCTTTCCTTCCCAATGCTCAACTTCATTCCTTCATTCCCAACTCCTCTACCTCCCCTCACCCCTGCCCTGTGTGGCACAGGGCGATGGGGAATGGGAGTTGTGGTCAGTCCGTAACAGCTCCTCTCTGCCGCTCCTTCCTCCTCACACTTTTCCCCTGCTCCAGTGTGGGTCCTTCCCATGGGGTACCGTCCAGCAGGACAGACTGCTCCAGCATGAGTCCGCTACGGCCTGCAGGTCCTGCCAGAAAACCTGCTCCTGCGTGGGCTCCTCTCCACAGGCTGCAGTTCCTGCCAGGAGCCTGCTCCTGCACAGAGTCTCCCCAGGCTGCAGCTTCCTTCAGGGCACATCCACCTGCTCCGACGTGGGGTCTTCCATGAGCTGAAGTATGGATATCTGCTCCACTGTGGTCCTCCGTGGGCTGCAGAGGGACAGTCTGCTTCACCATGGTCTTCTCCATGGGTGGCAGGGGAATCTCTGCTCCGGCACCTGGATCACTTCCTCCCGCTCCTTCTCCATTGACCTTGGTGTCTGCAGGGCTGTTTCTCTCACATTTTCTTACTCCTTACTCCTCTATCTCTCACACCATGCAGCATTTTTTACCCTTTCTTAAATATTTCCCCTGAGACGCAACCCCCTTGGCTGGGGGGCTCAGCCGTGCCCTGCGGTGGGTGGGTTGGAGCCGGCTAGGAACGGGCCATGCGGTGGGTGGTTTGGAGCCGGCTGGATCCGGCTGTGTCCGGCACGGGGCAGCCCCGGCCTCTCCTCACAGAGGTTGCCCTGCAGCTCCCCTGCCAGCATCTTGCCATGTAAACCCAATACAGTACCTCTCTTTTCTATAGTATTTTTCTTTACGTTAATAGAATTTAGAGATCAAAAGTATCTTTCATTTTTATTATATTAGTTTATCAAGATTACTTAGTTAATATTTTGGGGCTTTTTTGGCTCTTTTTGTGCTTTTCTTCTTCAGTAGCTGTTTTAGCCTCATATTCTTATGACAAGAAACGTGTTCTGTGGAAGCTTTAAGAGGTTTTGTGGACAAATCACACCCCCTTTGTACATCAAGCAAAGCACACCATGAAACTATTCCATCACTTTAGGTATCTCAGCAGCCTCTCCAGGTCACTCCCTGCTTTGCACACATCTTATAGTCTCACCAACATAATCAGTAACAGGAATCATGTCCATTACAAAAACAATTTCATGAAACAACAACCTTTCTAGAAAAGAAACTGTCGTCTTTCCTGATACTGGTTCTGAGCTACCGTCACAAGGGTAGTTGGGATACCATGGAGCATGCATAGGTCTTTCGGATGCCTTCACATAGAAGATAAAAGAACAATTAATTGCACTCTAAAGTAGTTTTGTCTCTGATTCACTATAGACCTGGCTCCTAAAGTACTACCTTTAATGACATACAGTGACAAGATACCACGTTCAATCTTGAACCTTGCTTCAGAGCTGCTTCTGAACTTCAGAAACAGGATTTCAGTCAAACTCCTAAAGCATGTATGTGTAAATGCTGTCTGTGTAGCGGTTATTCAGACTTCCTTTGAATTCCGTCCATCCATTTAGTCATCTCTGCCAAGTCAGTCTCTATTACCCATATCTACTAAGATGTGTTTTAATGGTGAAAGTAACAGGTTGACTTAATAAAAATGCTGGCAGTGACACCAAGGAATGCTGGGACTTTACTAATCTGAAAAATAATGACCTTAGGGGAGCTTTGTTCCTCCTTCTCATGGGTGCCTGTTAGAAACAGCCAAATAATGATAAAAAGGAGCCAATAAACACAGTGGGGAGTATCGTGGATGAACTGAATTTCTTCTGAACTACTGTTTTGAGCACATAGATTTTCCTCTGAACGTGCGGTAGGCCAGATTGGGTTTCCAGAGCCTCAGTTTACTAGAATATTAGGTCATGTTGGAACAGGTTCGTGAGTCCTCATTTCAGCTAGTACAGTGTTAATCATAACTGGGTAACCAGTATAAATAGAGGAGATACACACCTAGCACGAGAAAGCCAGTTGAGATTAAATGCTATAGAAACTATGGGGTTAAATCGCAATCAGCTCTCATCTTGATAGTAAAGTCAACTTGTTCCTGTTGACACTGATTTCAAAAGCCTGATAATTAACATGGCTCCCTTTTTTTCCTGTAACCTACTTTTCTAGTGAAAACATTTCCAAAGAGAAGCTAGAGGCTGTGATGAAGAGTTCTTAGGGAATTGGCCACTGGATTAAAATTCACCTTTATGTAAATAAGCCAGATCCTGGGAGAACTACATTTTGTATCTAAGCATATTACTTTTTTTTGCCAGTGCTTTACTGAAGGTCTAGTTTATTTAGATGGCAAGGAGCTTTCTGTTTTGACTGACTTAGCTGAGACTACTTATATCTGTGACAGGTATGCTGCTGTGAGACAGAACAGAAACTGTGAACTAAATGTGTAGTCAGGATGGAAGAGTGCCTATATTCTGTTTTGTTCACTATGATGGGCTTAAGGGGGCAAAATCCTTCACGTCCGAGCCCTGCCTCCTCTATACATCTGACACATATGCCATTTCACTGAACAGATAATGTAAAACATGCTTTTTCTGGCAACATTGTTGCACCATAGGCACAGTACTCTTTTGAGAGCAAGAAAAATGACTGTGTGGACATGTGCGGTTAGGAAAATGGCTTTCAATCAAAGTCAGGAATATGTATCAATTTTGGGAACATTTCATGAACCGCTTCTGTTTGAAGTCAGGGTTGTGAACAAATACTACTGGAATGTTATATAAATACCATGTGTTCACACAATATTACACCTGACCCAACCAACTCTTTCAGTCTGGCATCCACGTTTGCCCCCAGTCCACATGAACACAGCTATAGTTCCATAGGAACTGTGGCCTCCACTGTTCCTACAAGCCACATGAACCTGAATCTGGCCTTTGCTTAGAGTACACTGTCCCTGGTGTACGGGACATAAATCTACCCTGAAAATGTCCATATGTCTGGAATCGGATACAAAAGTGTATCTTAGCTTTGTCTTCTGTGTAGCTCAAAGCGCTTCACAAATACGAGTCATACACCATTTGGCCTGTAAGATTTGGGTGGGGGTTGTTTTACTGTTTGCTTGGGTTTTTTAAAAAATCTTTGGTAATACAAAGTGAAGTAGTGATACAAAAATTAAAAAATAAAAAAAACCAGACAGCATGAAAAGTTTCAGTAAATTCATATCCAAAAAATCAAAGTTGAAAAATATCCATAATGCACTTATATAATAACATCCACAGTACTTCCCACTGTGTTTATTGAGTTGGCTCCTTTTTATAATTATTTGGCTGTTTCTAGCAGGCACCCATGAGAAGGAGGAACAAAGCTCCCCTAAGGTCATTATTTTTCAGATTAGTAAAGTCCCAGCATTCCTTGGTGTCACTGCCAGCATTTTTATTAAGTCAACCTGTTACTTTCACCATTAAAACACATCTTAGTAGATATGGGTAATAGAGACTGACTTGGCAGAGATGACTAAATGGATGGACGGAATTCAAAGGAAGTCTGAATAACCGCTACACAGACAGCATTTACACATACGTGCTTTAGAAGTCTGACTGAAATCCTACATCCAGGTGAATAATAAATAAAAGCATTTTGTTCTTTTGGTGGTTGCTGGTGGCTCTGTTTTATTATTTTTATGCTGGATGGCTAAAAAGTAGAAAGTGTGGCAGCAGGACATCATTATGATAGGTGAACATCTGAAAATTTACAGCTTTAGCTAGGTATCCACAAGTTTCTTCCTTGCCCAATTAAAGGTTCACCCTTTGGTATCTACTAAAATTTGGATGAAAGTTTCATGTGAACAGGCTGTCTCTGAGGATTCCTATACAGTATTTTCTGCTTTCACTCAGGCTGAATAGGCACAGACAACAGTAAAGGATAATAAAAACAAGAGGGAGAGTAGAAATAGCTGTATAAAAGCTATATAAACTCAATAATTGAAATGGAAATTAACTAATAACAAAAATAATAAACAGCATGAAAGTGCCTTCCTTCTGTCCTTTGTCCTCGACAAATCCTTGGAACTCCTTTTGTCTTAATTCCTTGTCTCACTCTTCTTTTGCTTTCCAGTGCTCAGTAATGTATGTTTCCTTTGACCTTTATTTGTAGAGCTAGGCCAATATTTTTAATCAGGTGTTTACAGTCAGGCACCTAAATCTATATTAAGTATCTAAATAAGGCTTGCATTTTAAATGAGCCAAGCATTAAGTCAATAGTGGCTGTGGCCTTTCACTACTACTGAAAAATAGCCCAGCTCTTTAGGTGCCCAGTACTCTACCCACAAGCTGGAAAATATTCACAGCTGTTTTGGTATAATTCTTACCTTCACTGTACAGTATACTCTTTATGTTGAATAAAATTCTGCTATCACCCTGTACCTTTGGCATGAGAAGACTGGAGCATTTATGGCTGACCCAAATATTAGAAGATAACTGCACATTTCACAGACATTTGCTTATTTTGTGGTTACTCTTGCTGTCACAAAACTGCTTGAAATCTTATAATTCTGTTGTGTTCATTGTATGATAAAAAACAGGCTATACAGAAAGAAGAAAAACATTATGTTATTTTCTTTTATGTTAGGGAAATAGCATATTAGTGGATAGGTGCTCTGCTTCTGCCGAAAATGTTTGTTCATCTCTCGGATATGATCCTCATACTACCTGTCTCCCAGCTGTCAGTTCATGATTCAGGCAGGAGCTTGCAGGGATATGTGCGTTGGCTGGAGGGGATGTCTGGAGGAGCTTGGAAGTAACCAGATGACTGACAGCGATTCAGGCTAGATGCAGCATGGAGCGGGTAGGTACAGAAAAAGAGCTAATCCTATAGAGAGAGTTGAATGCTTTTTTGAGGGAGGGCGAGGGAGGTAGAAAGCATCTGAGGGATTTGCTTTAGAGAGAATTTAAGGTTACTTCTGCACCTCTGCAACTCAAGGAGCCTGAAAGCTAGTCAGCACAGCAGACTTTATCAGTTATGCCAGCACAGTGAAGCTGATACAGTTATGCTAGTGTAACAACCCATGTGAACACTCTTATTCCAGAATTAATACTTCTCTTTTTTCCAGTTTAGCTTACTTATTGTGTAAAGCTGAACCAGGTTTTTGAAAAAAAAAAAAAAGAAAAAAAAGAAACATTTGTGCCAGTACAATAAACAATACAGGAATTTAATTTTATGTAACTAAAGCTGTTTAATTCAGCCCTTGCAATGTCCTGGTATATTTCCAGCATGTGCACAGCTCTGAGCGTACTGTTTTCCTTGCAATAAGGTTAATAATAGCTAGAAATGGAGACCTGCTGGAGATAAAACCAATTGCGGATGAGCTTAGCTAAAAGCGAGAGCTACAGTCTCTCAGCTTATACCAAAAGACAGCTTGAAAGGCTAATATATCTTGCAAATGGTGGACCAGAATCATTTAGGCATAGATGGTCTGTGGGCTGTACAGAAGGAGTGAATCTTTCTGTATTCAGCTGTGCGTTTGTGTGTGCGCGTCTCGCTCCCCCTCCACCCGCTCCTCTTCCTCTGTCTCTCTCAGACAGGCAAACAGACCAGCTTCTTCCTTTGTGTTGCCAGTCAGGTCCTCCCTCTGCAGCCTTGCACAGGAAGAAAATTTATAATAGCTGCATGCAATGCCAGTGTCTCAAAGAGACAGTATCACGCCATGTGGAGGATTTTCAAATGGGGTTTAACTTTGCTCCACTGAATTGGAAAGGTACATTTTTTTAATCTTAATTATTTTAAACACTTAATTCCTGTGACTTTTATCTCCTGCTAAATTCTGACCTCCAAATACTGGCATCTTTAAATCACAATCTGTTGTCACAGTACTGTAATGGCTGTGATGTCTTAATTGAAAACATGGGGAAATAAGGAATTCGAAAGTATAATTAGGGCACATTTCAATGTGAAGCTGTGAGTGCTGTTCTGTAAGATGGGCATCTGATATTTCTGACATACTGTATGAGAAATATAAGATTCAAACTAGGAATTGAAAATACAGCACACATGCAATGCAACTGTACCATATGTTAAGAAATGTGCACCTCGTAAACAGCGGGCTAATTAGCTAGATAAAACAGAGATGACTGAATGATGACACTAGAAATAAAAAGGATAATGAAATCTCAAGGCAGACTTGTGTAGGAGATCCACCTGGCAGCAACTTGCCAGGTTTATGAAATTAAATGAAATCAAAGGAAAAATTGTAGGTGAGAAATAATGAACTTAACAGCACTACTTCCCTTTGTTTTAAGCTCTTGGTTGCCTGCTTCTTACCTCCCTGACTAGTGGCATGTATTATAATTAATGATGGGTGAAGCATCAGAGTCAGAGAAGCCCAAAAGCTTAGAAACTTTCCCTAGGCCTGTGGAAAATCTCTATCAAAATTTGACAAAGGATAGTTTCTTGGGATATCACTCTTCCCATTCAGCGGCAGGAATTATGTATTGCCTTTTGGCATTTCACCTTTTAGCCTCCCTGTTTCCCAAAAATGAATGCACAAAGTTGAATTACTGGATTTCCAGAAATCCCTAAAAGGGCTAACCCATGTCAGTGTCTGGGTTCAATATTAGTAACAGTTTCCCTTGGCAGAGGAACCTACAATCTGAAAATATAAAGCCTTGATAAAAAAATTGGGAATAGAAGCAGTTGCACTAAGAAGTAAAACATTACACAGCATGCCAGGGCAGGAAAGAGCCTGTATCTAATTCTTCCCACTCAAATACATGCACTAGATGACAATCAGTTGTGTTTCCTTCTTCTACCCGGTTTTCCCTCATCCCATAGAAAGCATATCTAAACATGTTGCTCGGGATTTGCCTTAGAACTTCTTTTCCCAGGGGTCAATGAACTCCAGAAGAGTGTTCACTGAATTCACTCCCTGTTGGTTTTCAGCAGCAGGAGGTCCAAGACATGTTTGCTCTTCTATTTAGAGAAACATAACCAAGAAGACCTACTTCCACTATTCACTCAAGCCTGAAATACTTCCTCTGTTTTTCCTCAAATGTTAGTATGTCCACCCAGAACCACCCTTGTTGCATCGTTCTTGAGCTCTGCTCATGTCCAGTGTTTTCCGTACAATGCTTGCTTTTGCTCCTCCTGATTACCAGAGCCTTTATCCTCCAACTTCTACAGCTGATCCATTGGTAGTTTTGGTTGATGCGAATGGGCTGACATAAAAGATTCCTGTCCCAGTGGCATGTTAAATTGATGTGCTAACTGACAGCTATTTAATCTGTAACACTAACTATATCAGTTCTAATGTGCTAGGAATACTATGTTTACCCAGATTGAAGGAACATTAGCAAAAGTCCCGTGGCATCAGGGAACTCGGTCTGCTCCCCTGCTACTGTATAATTGTTTGTTGTTGTTTAAAGAAGCTTAGAGATGATCAACAGAAAGACTTCCACAGAATGAGCTTCAAGCCTAACAACCTACAGAAATTGTTCATAGCTCTCTGATCTACTTTTAGTGTAGAACATAGCTTTCTGCACTGCTGATGAAATTGGTAGTATCTGAACTATTCACATGAAGACCTTTCTGCAAAGTACTCTTATCCAACAGATAAATTTATGCACACCATTTCCATGTGAAACGAAACCTCAATGTTTCTTAAGTCAATGTGTACGCCATCACATTAGATGTCATTTTTTATCTAGAAAACATTTTTTATCTAGATTTATTTTCCTTTATCTGTGGTCCATTGAGGTTTACACCGCCTACAAATGTCACAACTTCTGAGATCTTTTTGGGACAAGATTCAGACAACATCTCATTGAAATCTGTGCAGAAAAGGTGACTGTACACAACAGCTTACTTGAGAAGGACTAAAAAGAGAGACAACAAAAAATGTTTTTACAAGTATAGTAATGACAAAAGGAGAGCCAAGGAGAATCTCCATCCCTTATTGGATGCGGGGGGGAATGTTGCCACCAAGGATAAGGATAACGCTGAGGTACTTAATCCCTTCTTTGCCTC
>NW_009221364.1:6842-11102 GCF_000690835.1 Fulmarus glacialis | reverse complement strand
TATATAAAAAGTATATCAAGTATGTATTTTGTAAAATATGTAATATCTCATACACAAGTACTAATTCCTCTGGGAACAGCAAAATATGTTGGGGAGAGAGCAGGGGAGAAAGAGAGGACATGAGAAAAGTTAAAGCATACTTCTTATCCTGCTGTTGCTGTTGATCTTTTAAGGCTCTACAATTATTCAGCAAGAATTCATTCCTATGAAAAAGTGCCCCTGACAACCGAGTGCTTGGATCTCTCAGAAGAGGTCAGTTTTCCGGCCTGATAACAATCCCCATCCTCAACTTTATTCCAATGATTTGTCCTCTTCATTCTTTTCTAAATAGAAAAACCCTCTCATTAAGGAGTATGTGTTCAAGCTGGATTTCTCTAGGTTTTCAGCAGGCTACATTTTTCTTGTGGACCTTGGGTAAACAGCCTCTGGACTGCCAGTCTGCCCTTTTTCAGGTTTTTCTGGTTTGCTTTGGACAGCAGCATGGTGTAACTGCGATAGGATTGCCAATGGCTGAATTGATGCACCAAACTGGCATGACTGAGCAAGTTTTACCTCCTGGCACTGCTTACAGATGCTGTCCAAACTATTTCTAGCAGATACTGATGCCTTCTTTTAGGGGCTAGTTATCATTTCTTGCATGATGTTGGGAGTTGATAGCTGAGGATCACAAAGTACATCAGTGCTGGCGCAGGAAGCAGCACCTTCTCCTGAGTCCTGTTCTGTTCCCCCACCTTGACCCACAGACCCGTTCAGCTGCTCCTGGAAAATGCCTTTCCTACAAAAATAATTTTCTTTAAAAGAAACCTTCCTCACTTCATGATTCTTAACACATCAATACTGCTCTAATGCATCAGGACAGCAAAACACTAAACTCACTAAAGGAGAGATACAATCCTGTTTAGCTTCATTGCAGCTAACAGTTGCTTGCAGAGCACAGACCTTTAAATGCTGGTTGAAACCTAAAGTAAAAGTCCTTTATGTATACTAAGAAATCAGTATGTGATAGATTACTAGAAGCAAAAGAGCAAAGTCAAGAGTGGAGCACTGCACAGCACAGGGATGTCCTGCTTGAGGCCAGAGGCTGGCTTCACCAAGTAACACCCAGCTACTGCCTTGGAGCAGCTGTCCATGTTGCTGCTGCTTCTGCACAATGCTCTACTTCTTCGTCAAAAGACAACACGATTGCCTAATTTTCTCAAGACCATCTTCAAGCAAACAGTATCAAAATTTGTTTGAGGGCTTGAGGACTGCAATTTTATCAGTACCGAGTGAGGACAAAATATTTCCTTTTTTCCATCTTAAAACACTGCATTTGTAAATATCTCATCAAATTCTCCCAAACAGGGAGACAATTAAATATCTGATGATAAAAAAATCCCCCCAAAACTAAGTTTCCAGTTTTTCCTCAATATGAATATAAGAGAAAACTTTTATCTGTTTTCACAGCCTTTTGGACTCAGATTTAATTAATGGTTACAAATTCCAAGAAATACCTTCTCCAAAGCATCCTTTAAGAGTCCTCACTTCTTACCTAGTTTATTTATTGCATGGGGATTTATCCAAGGTGGAGTCAGTAACACTGCAGCTACCTACTCATCTAATCCCCTGCTCAAGCACATTCAGCAAAGCATGCCAGAATTTGGTTGTTCAATTCCAGTTGCAGGGAGCCTGCCCCGTCCCAGCACAGCGAAGGCTGAGCAAAACCTTCCCTGCAATTGCTCCTGTGGCGCCAGAAGAAAAAGCAGGAGGCCCATCTCTCCTGTGATCCTTCCTTTTTGTTGGCATACAGACAAAAAACTGCACTCATGCAAGGCATTAAAACTTTGAAAGAAAAAAAAAAACCCACACAACTTAAAATGGAGATACTCCCTCTCCTCCCCAAAACAATATGGTGGTATAAAACTGAAGGAAAGATGTTATTAAAAAAAGTAGGCCATGAGTTAAAAAATTATAGGTAGAGTAAATGAAAAATGTCAAGTCGTCAAGATTCCTGGCACAGGAAAGGGATCAACATGTACAGGACAGAGAAATCCTAAAACTAAGAGTATCACAGTCCAAGAATCCGAGATTAAATTAAGACTAAGATTAAATCCCACAAGTGTATGGCTTAAAGGATAAAAATAAATAAACTGTAAACTATAGTTCCAAATAAATTCCCTTTTCATTTTGGAAAAAAACAGCATACATTAAGAAGAACATGCCAGGTCCTGCCCAGTTAGCAACAGGGCACAACCAGTAACAGGACAACAAGAATTATACTAAAGCAGAGATGCAAAAGTCATAATTGATGAATTATTATTTAATGTTTAGAATGGGAAAGTAAATTGCCGTTTTGGTTATGTCAGACCCGGTGGGCTGCGTACTAGTTAAAGATAATAAGTAATACTGTGCAACCCAAGGAGTTTATAATGTGAGAGAGACACAGTTAATAAAACAAACAAGGGGAATAAAGCAGGTAGATGTCGAACAACAAATTATGACCACAGCTGCTTTGAAGCAACCGGCTGCTCATAATTGTTGATCTAGCCCTTTTCTCCAGTTGCTAAAGTGCATTAATATAGTTAAAAATACCTTTTCTGCTTTTTTGGTTCTACTTATTGCTTTCTCTATTAATTGCCAAAGGAGTTGCGTATGGCAGAGTAAGTGGATCACAAGCCATATTCTGAAAGCACTAGTGAAAATGCGAACGTTTTTGAACTCCTGATTTAGGCAGCATATATTTCTAAACTAGTTTCTGTTTCAATAGCTTCTGTGTTTTACTGTTTCCTTCTTTTTTTTCCCCTGGGTGTCTCCTAGGAGCTTCTTGAGTCATATCCCACATGGACTATGGAGAGCTTCAACCACTGTGGCTTCATCTCTAAGATTCTGTGAAGCAGGGAGTGTTCTTAATTAATTCCTCAGACACCCAGCAGACGGAAACTGCCACCTTTATCTACCGTCTACTGCTCCCTTCCACTTCCAGGCGTGAACGGCCCGGTTCCAAGCTGGCAGCCTTTCCCAGCAGAAGCTTTTTCCCTTCAAATGAGCCCCGCTGAAAATGACAGGACTCGGCTGCACAGAGTTCTGGCAAAAATAGCCTCTAAACAAGAGAAAAAGCTCAACAGTTTTCATCGAGGAGACATGTCAGCTCCTGAGGCTTGCACCTTCTTGCAGAGAGTGAGCTAAGCACTTCAGGAATAAAATTAAGTCAAAGCAATAGCAGGCTTGCACAGTCGGTTCTCTCACAGAAAGCATATGCCAATCTCACACCAGACCAGGACTAGTAAGTCAGGTTTCCAAGCGCAAGTGTTGCACAAAAGAGAGGCAGAGGTGCATCAAATTATAGCTTTATCTTACGCAGTTTTGGGGGTGAGGCTCCATATTTAACCCATACCGTACCTGCAGACACACACACACGACACGGACAGATCATTCCTCAACAGATATCAACTTCATTTTCTAACAGGAGAGATTCATTTGATTGGCAAAGAATAGGATAGGAGAAGTACATCAGCAAGCAGATCCTTTTGAAAGGAAAGGGTTTATTTCTCTAGCTGCTGAATAACATGACATTGGGTTTTTTTAATTCCTTAAAAAGAGGCAAAATTAACAAGCAGCATTTACATGCGATACAGCCTGATTTGATCAATGTTTTCTCCTTATATTAAGATGTTTGTTAATCATTCATTCCATAATTTTCCTAAAATGCTTGCTCAATACATTAAAAAATATGCATCTCTATACATTCAATTACATGCAGAAAATTTCTATTGCTTGATTGGGGAGTCACGATGCCAACAGCTCTCATAGCTTGCCATCTCTGAAGACAGTCATACTTAATACTTAGTATAACTAGGCTTTTCATCTTAAACTGTAATTACTTTCCACTTCAGAACTACAGAATGAAGCATCTTCCTACACTTAAGCCTCCCAGCGCATGGCCAGCTTGCAAAAATCGGACACAGAACATTATCGATTTTCTCAAGGGAGTAAGATATTTGCTAACTGCCAAGAACAAACCATAACTATTCATGTGTAGCATAAGGAGATGCAGTGTGAGAAATGACACACATTACTCTGTCCATATTCCAGAAGATCACTGCAGCTGAATGAAATCTCAGTTTATCACAAACCAAGCAATATGAAAAACTAGAACAGCCTCTAGGAAATTAGTAACGTACATATAAAGAAAAGGATAGCAAAGGTTTTATTTGTGGCTCTAACAAGGGGAAGGAATAAACTTCAGTGTAAATACTTGCTGTTTAAAGAAAAGGTTCAGCA